>NC_053026.1:130077737-130200252 GCF_003073215.2 Triticum urartu | reverse complement strand
TTCATTGATATAATGTAGGCATGTATTCCGAATATAGTCATACATGCTTATGGAAAAGAACTTGCATGACATCTTTTGTCCTACCCTCCCGTGGCAGCGGGGTCCTTACGGAAACTAAGGGATATTAAGGCCTCCTTTTAATAGAGTATCGGAACAAAGAATTAACACATAGTGAATACATGAACTCCTCAAACTACGGTTATCACCGATAAGTATCCTGATTATTGTCACTTCGGGGTTAACGGATCATAACACATAATAGGTGACTATAGACTTGCATGGTTAGGAAACATAACCATCTTTGATTAACGAGCTAGTCAAGTAGAGGCATACTAGTGACACTCTGTTTGTCTATGTATTCACACATGTATTATGTTTCCGGTTAATACAATTCTAGCATGAATAATAAACATTTATCATGAAATAAGGAAATAAATAATAACTTTATTATTGCCTCTAGGGCATATTTCCTTCAAATTACTCACGCACGGCGGTGAGCATCATGAAATTGGTGATGGAGGAAGGTTGATGCTGACGATGCCGACGGATTCCCGTCTCCGGAGCCCTGAGCAGACTCCAGATCAGCCCTCCCAAGAGAGTTTAGGGTTTGGCGGCGGCTCCGTATCGTAAAACACGATGAATCCTTCTCTCTGGTTTTTTTATCCCCAAAAGTGAATATATGGAGTCAGGGTTGAGGTTGGTGGAGCGTCAGGGGGCCCACGAGGCAGGGGGCACACCCAGGGGGGTAGGGCGCGCCCCCCACCCTCGTGGACAGGTGGAGGCCCCCCTGATGTGGATCTTCCTTACAATATTTTTTATATATTCCAAAATAATTCTCCGTTGATTTTCAGGTCATTCCGAGAACTTTTATTTCTGTACAAAAACAACACCATGGCAATTCTCCTGAAAACAGCGTCAGTCTGGGTTAGTTCCACTCATATCATGCAAGTTAGAGTCCAAAACAAGGGCAAAAGTGTTTGGAAAACTAGATACGACGGAGACGTATCAACTCCCCCAAGCTTAAACCTTTGCTTGTCCTCAAGCAATTTAGTTGATAAACTGAAAGTGATAAAGAAAAACTTTTACAAACTCTATTTTTTCTTGTTGTTGTAAATATGTAAAGCCATCATTCAAGTTTTCAGCAAAGATTATGAACTAACCATATTCACTATAACATTTAGGTCTCATGTTTACTCATATCAATGACATAATCAACTAGCAAGCAATAATAATAAATCTCGGATGACAACACTTTCTCAAAACAATCATGATATGATATAATAGGATGATATCTCGCTAGCCCTTTCTGAGACTACAAAACATAAATGCAGAGCACCTTTAAACATCAAGGACTGACTAGACATTGTAATTCATGGTAAAAGCGATCTAGTCAAGTCATACTCAATGTAAACTAACAATAATGGATGTAAATGACAGCGGTGCTCTCCAACTGGTGCTTTTTAATAAGAGGATGATGACTCAGCATAAAAGTAAATAGATAGGCCCTTCGCAGAGGGAAGCAGGGATTTGTAGAGGTGCCAGAGCTCGGTTTTGAAATAGATATGAATGATATTTTGAGCGGTATACTTTCATTGTCAACATAACAACCGAGAGATGGCGATATCTTCCATACTACACACATTATAGGCGGTTCCCAAACAGAATGATAAAGTTTATACTCCCCCTCCACCAACAAGCATCAATCCGTGGCTTGCTCGAAACAACGAGTGCCTCCAACTAACAATAGTCCCAGGGGAATTTTGTTTGCAATTATTTTGATTTGATTTGCATAAAGCGTGGGACTGGGCATCCCGGTGACCAGCCATTTTCTCGTGAGTGAGGAGCGGAGTCCACTCCTCTTGAGAATAACCCTCCTAACATGGAAGATAGGGACAACCCTAGTTGATACATGAGCTATTCAAGCATACAAAACAGAATGTTTATTTGAAGGTTTAGAGTTTGGCACTTACAAATTTACTTGGAATGGCAGGTAGGTACCGTATATAGGTAGGTATGGTGGACTCATATGGAACAACTTTGGGGTTTATGGAATTGAATGCACAAGCAGTATTCCCTCTTAGTACAGGTGAAGGCTAGCAAAAGACTGGGAAGCGACCAGCTAGAGAGCGACAACAGTCATGAACATGCAATTAAATTAATCAACACCGAATGCAAGCATCAGTAGGATATAATTTACCATGAACATAAATATCGTAGAGGCTATGTTGATTTTGTCTCAACTACATGCGTGAACATGTGCCAAGTCAAGCCACTCGAATCGTTCAAAAGAGGATACCACCCTATCATACCACATCACAACCATTTTAATAGCATGTGGGAACGCAAGGTAAACCATTATAAGCTCCTAGCTAATTAAGCATGGCATAAGCAACTATAATCTCTAATTGTCATTGCAAACATGTTTATTCATAATAGGCCGAATCAAGAACGATGAACTAATCATATTTACAAAAACAAGAGAGGTCGAGTTCATACCAGCTTTTCTTATCTCAATAAGTTCATCATATAATCATCATTATTGCCTTTCACTTGCACGACCGAATAGTGTGGATAATAATAATGGTGCACGTGCATTGGACCAAGCTGGAATCTGCAAGCATTCAATTCAAGAGAGAAGAAAAGGTAATATGGGCTCTTTGTCAGATCAACAATAATGCATATAAGAGCCACTTTAACATTTTAATCATGGTCTTCTCCTCTCGACCCCAAAGAAAAGAAACAAAACTATTTACACGGGAAAGCTCCCAACAAGCAAAAGAAGAACGAGAAATCTTTTTGGGTTTTCTTTTTAATTACTACTACAAGCATGGAAAGTAAACTAATTAAAAGCTACAACTAATTTTTTTTGTTTTTATTAAGGTTTATTAAACACACAAGAAGAAAGCATAAAAAGGAAAATAAACTAGCATGGATGATACAGTGAAAAAGTATAAGCACCGACAACTAGCAATGAGTGTGTGAACATGAATGTAATATCGGTGAGAAATACGTACTCCCCCAAGCTTAGGATTTTGGACTAAGTTGGTCTATGGACACAGCTAGCCTGGCAGATATCCAAAAGTTATAGCTAGGGTCATATTGTGAAGAAGCCTCGGATTGCCACTGGTTGGCAATCACCTCCGGATCCCACTGGTAATCAGACTGTCGTGGAGGATCATATTGTGGTTCCAGCTCTGGCTCTGTAGCTGATGTAGGGTTCCGGTAGACGTGAATGGCCTCCAACGGAACAAGGTACTTGCCTGCAGATGAATCAAACAAGGAAGGAGCGGGCAAGGTAATAGTCTCAGGATGATTTTTACCAAATATTAATTTGTACTTAAGCGCCTTTTCCCTATTCTTAACAATAAAATCATGTGCTACCATACTCTTATAATCTAGATAAACAGGAGGCAACCATTCTTCTTGTTTCTTATAATGCCTAATAGGTATGTTAAAGTGTGCAGTGAGGCGCGAGGCGAAGATGCCCCCAAGGACGGGGCCCTTAGTACGGTTAAGATTTAACCGCTTTGCAACAATAGCGCCCATACTGAATGTGTCATCACGAAATAAGACATGGCAAAAAATAACAATATCAGGGGCACTCAGGTTTCCACAGTTTCCGTGCCCAATTAAGCATCTACTAGCAAATATAGCAAAGTAACGTAGAACAGGAAAGTGTATGCTAGTAATTCGTGCGTCGGAAACCTTCTTCATTTCCCCTATAGCAATGGTATCAATAAACCCAGCCACATCGTCATGATGTGGTTCCTCTACGCTGCTCTCGAAAGGGATCAAACAAACCTGACAAAAATCACAAAGTGACATCTCCTTATGCTCATCATATAAATAAAATTCCATCATAGGTGGTGAGCTCCTAGCATGGAAGTGAAAGTTTTACACAAAGATATTGGTGAGTAAGAGATACTGTTTGCTTTGGTCATGGAGGAAGGCGGTGAGGCCTGCATTCTCAGCCAATTCATAGAAACCATCATAAATCCCGGCTACTCTCAAGAAGTCATCACAAGGCCATTCACATGGCCGAACCTCCGCGGTGCGAGGAAGATTATATTTGGGCCTCTTATACTCCTCACTTTGCTTATCCTTCAAGCTTTGGCTCGATGAGCCCCTCAAAACTATCTTCACCTTTTTCTAAAAATTTCTGAAATTTTTAGTAACTTCAAAATAAAAGTGAACCAAACTCAACAATATTGATATCAACTACTCCTACAAGTGCCTAGAGGCAATATCATGCATCAAAACTACTTTTGACCACATAAATTTGACATGCAAGCTCAAGAACAGGGTCACCTAAGCAGCAAAAATATGCAATGAATAAAGAACTAGAACAAAAACTAATTGGACCATTGGAGGAGTCACATACCAAGGAACAATCCCCCAAAGCAGTTTTTTGAATGGAGCTTTGAGCAAGGAGATAGAAAATGGCAGCAAAATGAGCTTGAACTCGAGTTTGAGCTGGTTAGTGATGTTTGTGGCAGGAAGGAGTGTGTGGTAGCTGGAGTAAGTGGAGGGGAGCCACCGTGGGCCCATGAGGCAGGGGGCGCGCCCAGGGGGTAGGGCACGCACTCCACCCTCGTGGCCAGGTGCTTGCTCCCCTGCTGTGTTCTCAGTGCCACATATTCTCAAATATTCGAGAAAAAATCATATTTAAATTTCAGGGCATTTGGAGAACTTTTATTTTCGGGGTATTTTTTATTGCATGGATAATTCAGAAAACAGACAGAAATTACTATTTTTGCTTTATTTAATATAAATAACAGAAAGTAAAAAGAGGGTACAGAGAGTTGTGTTTTCTAAATTCATCCATCTCATGCTCATCAAAAGGAATCCACTAACAAGGTTGATCAGGTCTTGTTAACAAACTCATTCCGAATAACATGGAACCGGAGAATTTTCGAATAACACTAGGTTACCTCAACGGGGATATGCACATCCCCAACAATAAGAATATCGTATTTCTTCTTGACAGTAGGAAGAGGAAATTCAAAACCTCCAAAAATAATCGATGGAATTTTTCCAATAGAGTTTATACTATGAACTTGAGGTTGTTTCCTCGGAAAGTGTACCGTATGCTCATTGCCATTAACATGAAAAGAGAGATTGCCTTTGGTGCAATCAATAACAGCCCCTGCGGTATTCAAATAGGGTCTTCCAAGAATAATAGACATACTATCATCCTCGAGAATATCAAGAATAACAAAGTCCGTTAAAATAGTAACGTTTGCAACCACAACAGGCACATCCTCACAAATACCGACAGGTATAGCAGTTGATTTATCAGCCATTTGCAAAGATATTTCAGTAGGTGTCAACTTATTCAAATCAAGTCTATGATATAAAGAGAGAGGCATAACACTAACACCGGCTCCAAGATCACATAAAGCAGTTTTAACATAGTTTCTTTTAATGGAGCATTGTATAGTTGGTACTCCTGGATCTCCAAGTTTCTTTGGAATTCCACCCTTAAAAGTATAATTAGCAAGCATGGTGGAAATTCCAGCTTCCAGTATCTTTCTCTTATTATTAACAATATCCTTCATGTATTTAGCATAAGGATTCATTTTGAGCATGTCAGTTAAACGCATACGCAAAAAGATAGGTCCAATCATTTCAGCAAAGCACTCAAAATCCTCATCATCCTTTTTCTTGGATGGTTTAGGAGGAAAAGGCATGCATTTCTGAACCAATGGTTCTCTTTCCTTACCGTGCTTCCTAGCAAAAAAGTCTCTCTTATCATAACATCAATTCTTTGATTGTGGGTTATCAAGATCAACAGCAGGTTCAATCTCTACTTCATTGTCATTACTAGGTTGAGCATCAACATGAACATCATTATTAACATTATCACTAGGTTCATGTTCATTACCAGATTATGTTTCAGCATCAGAAATAGAAATATCATTGGGATTCTCGGGTGTGTCAACAACAGGTTCACTAGAAGCATGCAAAGTCCTATCATTTTTCTTTTTCTTCCTTTTAGAAGGACTAGGTGCGTCAATATTATTTCTCTGAGAATCTTGCTCAATTCTCTTAGGATGGCCCTTAGGATACAAAGGTTCCTGAGTCATTTTACCACCTCTAGTCATAACACTAATAGCACTATCATTTTTCTTACTATTTAATTCATTGAGCAAATCATTCTGAGCCTTGAGTACTTGTTCTACTTGAGTCGTAACCATAGAAGCATGTTTACTAATAAGTTTTAGTTCACCTTTAGCATTAGCCATGTAATCACTCAAGTGTTCAATCATATAAGCATTATGTTTCAATTGTCTACCAACATAGGCATTAAAATCTTCTTGCTTAACCCTAAAGTTATCAAACTCATCTAAGCATTGGCTAGCAAACTTAGTAGGAAGGATTTCAGCTTTATCATATCTATAGAGAGAATTTACCTTTACTGCCTGTGTCGGGTTATCAAGACCATGTATTTCTTCAATAGGCGGTAAATTAAGACCATGTATTTCTTCAATAGGAGGTAAATTCTTA
The DNA here is from genome assembly GCF_003073215.2 of Triticum urartu. NCBI lineage: Eukaryota > Viridiplantae > Streptophyta > Magnoliopsida > Poales > Poaceae > Triticum > Triticum urartu. The sequence goes on along the minus strand of NC_053026.1, from coordinate 130,193,745 downwards.
ACATCTTCAGCTTTAATACCTTTTTATTTCGTATATTTCTTTGCCTCCTGCATATCTTCAGGACTGAGAAATAGAATACCCCTTTTCTTCGGAGTTGGCTTAGGAGTTGGTTCAGGAATTGGATCAAGAATGTGATCAGGAAGTGTCCAATTATTTTCATTAGTCAACATATTATTCAATAGAATTTCAGCTTCATCTGGTGTTCTTTCCTTGAAAACAGAACCAGCACAACTATCCAGGTGGTCTCTGGAAGCATCGGTTAGTCCATTATAAAAGATATCAAGTATTTCATTTTTCTTAACAGGATGATCAGGCAAAGAATTAAGTAATTGGATAAGCCTCCCCCAAGCTTGTGGGAGACTCTCTTCTTCAATTTGCACAAAATTATATATTTCCCTTAAAGAAGCTTGTTTCTTATGAGCAGGGAAATATTTAGTAGAGAAGTAATAAATCATATCCTGGGGACTACGCACACAACCAAGATCAAGAGAATTAAACCATATCTTAGCATCACCCTTTGATGAGAATGGAAATAATTTAAGGATATAATAATAGCTAGTTTTCTCATCATTAGTGAACAGGGTGGCTATATCATTTAATTTAGTAAGATGTGCCACAATAGTTTCAGATTCATAGCCATAGAAAGGATCAGATTCAACTATAGTAATTATCTCAGGGTCAGCAGAGAAATCATAATCCTTATCGGTAACAAAGATAGGTGAAGTAGCATAAGCAGGATCATATTTCATTCTAGCATTCAGAGTTTTTTGTTTCAGCTTAGCTAATAATTTCTTAAGATCACTCCTATCATTGCAAGGAAGAAAATCTCTAGCAGTTTCTTGATACGTCTCCAACGTATCTATAATTTTTTATTGCTCCATGCTATGTTATTTACTATTTTGAATGTTTATGGGCTTTATTATACACTTTTATATCATTTTTTGGACTAACCTATTAACCCAGAGCCCAGTGCCACTTTCTGTTTTTACCCTGTTTTAGGGTTTCGAAGAAAAGGAAAATCAAACGGAGTCCAATTAACCTAAAACTTCACGGAACTCATTTTTGGAAGGAAAGAAGCCCACAAGACTTGGAGTGCACGTCGGGGGATCTGCGAGGAGGTCACGAGGCAGGGGGCGCGCCCACCCCCCTGGGCATGCCCTCCACCCTCGTGAGCCCCTCGTGGCCCCCCTGACGTACTTCTTCCGCCTATATATCTCCATACACCCTAAAAACATCCGTGAAGACAATAGATCGGGAGTTCCGCCGCCAGAAGCCTTTGTAGCCACCGAAAACCAACCTAGACTCGTTCCGGCACCCTGTCGGAGGGGGCAATCCTTCTCTGGTGGCCATCTTCATCATCCCGGTGCTCTCCATGATGAGGAGGGAGTAGTTCTCCCTCGGGGCTGAGGGTATGTACCAGTGGCTATGTGTTTGATCTCTCTCTCTCGTGTTCTTGAGGTGATACGGTCTTGATGTATCGCGAGCTTTGCTATTATATTTGTATCCTATGATGTTTCTTCCCCCCTCTACTCTCTTGTAATTAATTGAGTTTCCCCTTTGAAGTAATCTTATCGGATTGAGTCTTTAAAGATTTGAGAACACTTGATGTATGTCTTGCTGTGCGTATCTGTGGTGACAATGGGATACCACATGATTCACTTGATGTATGTTTTGGTGATCAACTTGCGGGTTCCGCCCATGAACCTATGCATAGGGGTTAGCACACGTTTTCGTCGTGATTCTCTGGTAGAAACTTTGGGGCACTCTTTGAGGTCCTTTGTGTTGGTTGAATAGATGAATCTGAGATTGTGTGACGCATATCGTATAATCATACCCACGGATACTTGAGGTGACATTGGAGTATCTAGGTGACATTAGGGTTTTGGTTGATTTGTGTCTTAAGGTGTTATTCTAGTACGAACTCTAGGGCTGTTTGTGACACTTATAGGAATAGCCCAACGGATTGATTGGAAAGAATAACTTTGAGGTGGTTTCGTACCCTACCATAATCTCTTCGTTCGTTCTCCGCTACTAGTGACTTTGGAGTGACTCTTTGTTGCATGTTGAGGGATAGTTATGTGATCCAATTATGTTATCATTGTTGAGGGAACTTACACTAGCGAAAGTATGAACCCTAGGCCTTGTTTCAACGCATTGCAATACCGTTTACGCTCACTTTTATCATTAGTTACCTTGCTGTTTTTATAATTTCAGATTACGAATACCTTTATCTACTATCCATATACCACTTGTATCACCATCTCTTCGCCGAACTATTGCACCTATACAATTTACCATTGTATTGGGTGTGTTGGGGACACAAGAGACTCTTTGTTATTTGGTTGCAGGGTTGCGTGAGAGAGACCATCTTCATCCTACGCCTCCTACGGATTGATAAACCTTAGGTCATCCACTTGAGGGAAATTTGCTACTGTCCTACAAACCTCTGCACTTGGAGGCCCAACAACGTCTAAAAGAAGAAGGTTGTGTAGTAGACATCAAGCTCTTTTCTGGTGACGTTGCCGGGGAGGTGAGTGCTTGAAGGTATATCTTTAGATCTTGAAATCGAGTCTTTTAGTTTCTTGTTTTATCACTAGTTTAGTTTATAAAAGAAAACTATAAAAAATGGAATTGAGTTTGTCTCATACACTTCACCTTTTTAATATCTTTCGTGAGTATGATGGAAATGATAATTGTGCTCAAGTGCTAGAAGAAGAAATCTATAAAATGTTTGGCACTAAATCTTTGAATGATGAGCATGATTGCAATGTTGTTAGTACAAATTCTTTGAATATCCATGATACTAATGATGATTGTACTAGTTATGATGAAAATGTCTCCTATAAACATGTCAATTTTTGTGGAGTGCATTGGGTTTGTAAGTACACACCAAATAGGGAAGATAGATATTGCATGAGGCATAAGTACTTAGAAACTAAATTGCTGCAAGAAAGGCTAGATGATTGTGCTGAAAATTTAAATTTTCTTGGCCATACTTGTGAGCTTTGTAATGAACGTGGTCATTTAACTATCCAATGCAAATTGTTTCATGATCTAATCGTGTCCAAAAATTGTGATGACTTTATTTCCCTTGCATATTATAATGAACTTAGTTTGCTTATGGGCTACGAAGAAATGAAACGTATAACTAAGGATATTCCAAAATTTGCCCTTGATAGAGTTCTTCATTTTGACCTAGAGGAAATTTATATGTATTGTGCGGTGAATTGCATTGAAAATCTTTATATTGCCAATTATATAAAGAAAAGAAAAGAAATAGAAAATGAAGAGAATACTAATGAAAGGGAAGAGACTTCCCAATATCCTCCTATTACTTCTTATGATGAATCAGGTAACAAGGAGGAGCCTCCTATTCAACCAATCTCATTAATAAGGAGCTCCAAAAAGAGGATTGAACCCACACATGATGTGGTGAAGAAGAAGAAAAGAAAAAGGAAGAGAGGTAAAAAGATATCTCTCCCAAATAATGCTGCTCCTATTACTATTGTGCCTCATGAAAATATAATTGTGGAAGATAATGATACTTCTTATGATCTTGAAAATCTATTTGTCACTTGCTTGGAAGAATATGATAATTGCTATACTATTGGTGCTATGTATACTAGTAATGATGAGAGTGATTATGCTTATAATATGAAAAGGCCCAAGCCTGGGGATGCTATGTTTGGTGAAGATGATGTTTTTGAGAATATATTTGCTGCAATTAATATTTGTCCCAAGCATGGGGATGCTACGTTTAATGAAGATGATATTTTTAGTCTCCCAAGTTTTAATATGCAAATTTATAATGATGATAGCATGCCTCCTACTTACGATAATTATTGTGATGATACATATGCTATAAAAAGTAGTGATGATTAAATTTATAAAACTTTTCATGATTATGATTACCCTTTTTCTGAACATTACTTTTAATGTGGAAACAATTTATAGTATTCAAGTCTCTTATGATACTCCCACTATTCCGATTAAGAAGAAATTTGCTTATGTGGAGAGTAATAAAGTTTCTATGCTTGTAGATCATGAAAAGAATCCTTTAGGTGCTGGTTATATTTTTGAATTAATTCATGATGCTACTGAAAATTATTATGAGGGAGGAACATATGCTTGTAGGAATTGCAATAATATCAAGTTTCCTCTCTATGTGCTTAAAATTTCGAAGTTATGCTTGTTTTGCCCTCCTATGCTAGTTGATTATTGTTCCCATAAGTTGTTTGCTCACAAAATCCCTATGCATAGGAAGTGGGTTACAATTAAATGTGCTAGTCATATTCTTCATGATGCTCTCTTTATGTTTCAATTCCTATCTTTTATGTGAGCATCATTGAAATCATCGTGCCTAGCTGGGGGCGTTAAACGATAGCGCTTGCTGGGAGGAAACCCAATATTATTTTTGTTCCTTTCTTTTTGTTCCTGTTTAGTAATAAATAATTCATCTATCCTCTGTTTAGATGGGGTTTTATGTGTTTAATTAGTGTTTGTGCCTAGTAGAACCTTTGGGAAGACTTGGGGAAAGTCTTTGCGATCATGCTGTAAAAAACAGAAACTTTAGCGCTCACGAGAATTGCTGAAATTTTTATTTGGAGAGTGGTATTTATTTAATTATTTTTGAAGATGATTAATAGATAAATTCCTCAGGTCCAGCAATTTATTTGAGAATTTTATGAGTTCCAGAAGTATACGTTTGATCCAGATTACTACAGACTGTTCTGTTTTTGACAGATTCTGTTTTCTATGTGTTGTTTACTTATTTTGATGAATCTATGGCTAGTAAAATAGTTTATAAACCATAGAGAAGTTGGAATACAGTAGGTTTAACACAAATATAAATAAATAATGAGTTCATTACAGTACCTTGAAGTGGTGATTTACTTTCTTATACTAACGGAGCTTACGAGTTTTCTGTTAAGTTTTGTGTTGTGAAGTTTTCAAGTTTTGGGTAAATATTTGATGGACTATGGAATAAGGAGTCGCAAGAGCCTAAGCTTGGGGATGCCCAAGGCACCCAAGGTAATATTAAAGGACAACCAAAAGCCTAAGCTTGGGGATTCCCCGGAAGGCATCCCCTCTTTCGTCTTCGTTCATCGGTAACTTTACTTGGAGCTATATTTTTATTCGCCACATGATATGTGTTTTGCTTGGAGCGTCATTTTATTTTGCTTGCTGTTTGAATAAAATACCAAGATCTTAAATTACTAAATGTTAGAGAGTCTTCATATAGTTCCATAATTATTTGACTACTCATTGATCTTCACTTATATCTTTCGGAGTAGTTTGTCATTTGCTCTAGTGCTTCACTTATATCTTTTAGAGCATGGTGGTAGTTTTATTTTGTCGAAATAGATGAACTCTCATGCTTCACTTAGATTATTTAGAGGGTCTTAAATAGCATGGTAATTTTCTTAAATAATCCTAATATGCTAGGCATCCAAGAATAGTAAAAACTTTCATATAGAGTATTGAATACTAAGAGAAGTTTGATGCTTGATGATTGTTTTGAGATATGGAGATAATAATATCAAAGTCGTGCTAGTTGAGTAGTTGTGAATTTGAGAAGTGCTTGTGTTGAAGTTTGCAAGTCCCGTAGCATGCACGTATGGTAAACGTTGTGTAACAAATTTGAAACATGAGGTGTTATTCGATTGTCCTCCTTATGAGTGGTGGTCGGGGACGAGCGATGGTCTTTTCCTACCAATCTATCCCCCTAGGAGCATGCACGTAGTGCTGAGGTTTTTGATGACTTGTAGATTTTTGCAATAAGTATGTGAGTTCTTTATGACTAATATTTACTCCATGGATTATACGCACTCTCACCCTTCCATCCTTGCTAGCCTCTTCAGTACCGTGCATTGCCCTTTCTCACATTGAGAGTTGGCGCAAACTTCGCTGGTGCATCCAAACCCCGTGATATGATACGATCTTTCACACATAAACCTCCTTATATCTTCCTCAAAACAGCCACCATGCCTACCTATTATGGCATTTCCATAGCCATTCCGAGATATATTGCCATGCAACTTTCCACCATTCCATTTATCATGACACGTTCATCATTGTCATATTGCTTTGCATGATCATGTAGTTGACATCGTATTTGTGGCAAAGCCACCGTTCATAATTCTTTCATACATGTCACTCATGAGTCATTGCACATCCTGGTACAATGCCGGAGGCATTCTTATAGAGTCATCCATGTTCTAGTATCGAGTTGTAATCATTGAGTTGTAAATAAATAGAAGTGTGATGATCATCATTATTAGAGCATTGTCCCAAGTGAGGAATAAAAAAAGAGAAAGGCCATAAAAAAGAGAAGGCCCGAAAAAGAGAAAGGTCATAAAAAAGAGAAGGCCAAAAATAATGAGAGAAAAAGAGAGAAGGGACAATGTTACTATCCTTTTACCACACTTGTGCTTCAAAGTAGCACCATGACCTTCATAGTAGAGTGTCTCTCATGTTATCACTTTCGTATACTAGTGGGAATTTTTCATTATAGAACTTGGCTTGTATATTCCAACAATGAGCCTCCTCAAGTGCCCTAGGTATTTGTGAGCAAGCAAGTTGGATGCACACCCACTAGTTTCTTTTGTTGAGCTTTCATACATTTATAGCTCTAGTGCATCCGTTGCATGGCAATCCCTACTCCTTGCATTAACATCAATCCGTGGGCATCTCCATAGCCCATTGATTAGCCTCATTGATGTTATACTTTCTCCTTTTTGTCTTCTCCACATAACCCCCCTCATTATATTCTATTCCACCCATAGTGCTATATCCATGGCTCGCGCTCATGTATTGCGTGAAAGTTTATGAGTTTGAGATTACTAAAGTATGAAAAAATTGCTTGGCTTGTCATTGGGGTTGTGCATGATGAGGGCATTCTTGTGTGACGAAAATGAAACATGACTAAACTATATGATTTTGTAGGGATGAACTTTCTTTGGCCATGTTATTTTGAGAAGACATAATTGCTTAGTTAGTATGCTTGAAGTATTATCATTTTTATGTCAATATGAACTTTTGTCTTGAATCTTTTAGATCTGAATATTCATACCACAATTAAGAAGAATTACATTGAAATTATGCCAAGTAGCACTCCGCATCAAAAATTCTATTTTTATCATTTACCTACTCGAGGACGAGCAGGAATTAAGCTTGGGGATGCTGATACGTCTCCAACATATCTATAATTTTTGATTGCTCCATGCTATATTATTTACTGTTTTGAATGTTTATGGGCTTTATTATACACTTTTATATCATTTTTGGGACTAACCTATTAACCCAGAGCCCAGTGCTAGTTTCTGTTTTTACCCTATTTTAGGGTTTCGAAGAAAAGGAAAATCAAACGGAGTCCAATTGACGTGAAACTTCACGGAACTCATTTTTGGAAGGAAAGAAGCCCAGAAGACTTGGAGTGCACGTCGGGGGATCTGCGAGGAGGTCACGAGGCAGGGGGTGCGCCCACCCCCCTGGGCGCGCCCTCCACCCTTGTGAGCCCCTCGTGGCCCCCCTGACGTACTTCTTCCACCTATATGTCTCCATATACCATAAAAACATCCGTGAAGACAATAGATTGGGAGTTACGCCGCCAAAAGCCTCCGTAGCCACCGAAAACCAATCTAGACCCGTTCTGGCACCCTGCCGGAGGGGGCAATCCTACTCCGGTGGCCATCTTCATCATCCCGGTGCTCTCCATGACGAGGAGGGAGTAGTTCTCCCTCGGGGCTGAGGGTATGTACCGGTAGCTATGTGTTTGATCTCACTCTCTCTCTCTCTCTCGTGTTCTTGAGGTGATACGATCTTGATGTATCGCGAGCTTTGCTATTATATTTGGATCCTATGATGTTTCTTCCCCCCTCCACTCTCTTGTAATGAATTGAGTTTCCCCTTTGAAGTGATCTTATCGAATTGAGTCTTTAAAGATTTGAGAACACTTGATGTATGTCTTGCCGTGCGTATCTGTGGTGACAATGGGATACCACGTGATTCACTTGATGTATGTTTTGGTGATCAACTTGCGGGTTCCACCCATGAACCTATGCATAGGGGTTGGCACACGTTTTCGTCGTGATTCTCCGGTAGAAACTTTGGGGCACTCTTTGAGGTCCATTGTGTTGGTTGAATAGATGAATCTGAGATTGTGTGACGCGTATCGTATAATCATACCCACGGATACTTGAGGTGACATTGGAGTATCTAGGTGACATTAGGGTTTTGGTTGATTTGTGTCTTAAGGTGTTATTCTAGTACGAACTCTAGGGCTGTTTGTGACAATTATAGGAATAGCCCAACGGATTGATTGGAAAGAATAACTTTGAGGTGGTTTCGTACCCTACCATAATCTCTTCGTTCGTTCTCCGCTATTAGTGACTTTGGAGTGACTCTTTGTTGCATGTTGAGGGATGGTTATGTGATCCAATTATGTTATCATTGTTGAGGGAACTTACACTAGCGAAAGTATGAACCCTAGGCCTTGTTTCAACGCATTGCAATACCATTTACGCTCACTTTTATCATTAGTTACCTTGCTGTTTTTATAATTTCAGATTACAAATACCTTTATCTACTATCCATATACCACTTGTATCACCATCTCTTCGCCGAACTAGTGCACCTATACAATTTACCATTGTATTGGGTGTGTTGGGGACACAAGAGACCATCTTCATCCTACGCCTCCTACAGATTGATAAACCTTAGGTCATCCACTTGAGGGAAATTTGCTACTGTCCTACAAACCTCTGCACTTGGAGGCCCAACAACGTCTACAAGAAGAATGTTGTGTGGTAGACATCATTTCTTCATCCATAACATTGCCCTCAGGCACAATAGGTAATTCATATCTAGGGGGAGAATCTTCATCATCACTTTCATCAATATTATCAGTTTCAATAATTTCATTCTCTCTAGCCCTAGCAAGTTGTTCATCAAGAAATTCACCAAGTGGCACAGTAGTATCAAGCATAGAAGTTGTCTCATCATAAGTATAATGCATAGCAGAAGTGGCATCATTAATAACGTGCAACATATCAGAATTAATAGCAGAAGCCTAGCTGCTGGCCTCCCTTTTCCCCCTCCCATCTCCCTCCCCTGCTGGGCAAAGCCCTGGTGGCGCCGGTGGCAGCGGGAAGCTTTTCCCCCATTGCTCAGCCTGGGTTAGCGCGGGACAATCTGGCCGGGCGGGGGCGCCGCGCTCACGAGGGGCCGGCGGCGCGGCAACAGATGCAGGTGGTGACGGCATGCGCGGTGACGCGGGCGGCGGGGCCAAGCGTACGAGCGGACTGTTCGGCGGCTCTCTGGCGGTTGCGGGTGCCGTCGGGTCGCCCGATCTGGTGGCCTGGCGGGTGGCGGGCATCGGGGAGGCCTGGTCTGCGACGCTACAGGGAATGGCAGCTCGCTCTTCGGGCGGGCGGCATGGTGGCGGCGGACTCGGACCAGCAGCCTGGATCTGGGGCAGATCTAGCAGGGCAGCACGGGTTCGGTGAGGTGGTGCTGCTCGGGATCCCTTGAGGGGCAGTGGGGCGGCCTATTGCTCTTTGGAAGTGGTGGTCCATGCTTCAGGAGGTCGGTGCTGGCGGTTTGTCTCTCCGGCTTGTTGTGACGGTGCGGATCCGGTATGCGGCGGTGGATGTCGTTCAACATCGTGCAGGTGTAGGGAACCGACTTGGTCCGCACGGGTGCAAGCTTATGCGTTAGTGCTCTTCTCCCTTGTTGCGCTGTGGTGGCGTCAATCTGAGGTTGCTCGTCGGGCGTCGCTGTGCCGTCATACAGATCGACACCATTGAGCACGGACATGGCTTCGTTCGAGCATGCTCGCGGTGGCCATCGGTAGTCACCGGGTTGTCTCCCCCCTGGTCCACCGGGACCGGATGGGGATACAGGCGTGGGCGCTTCCTAATGTGGAGGTGCCGACCCAAACCCGATGGCTGATGCCGGGCTAGGAGTGAAAGGTGGTCCCTTTCACTATTAGTACTGTGGTCGGGTGCTCATGACGGAGATGGTCGGCGGTCCCTAGGGGCATGGATGTCGGGGCGACGGCCCTGGACGACGGGCCTCATGGTTGGCTTTCTGGCAGGCTTTGTGGTGGCGGTGGTGGCTCCATCTTTAGGTCGTGAGGGCGACTAGGGATGTAGTGGTGGAGGCCCAGGACTACTCTAGTAGTGCCCCGATCTAGGGTGGGCAAGCTTGACCCTCATTGTGGTAGTGGCCGGGTCTCCTCGTAGTGGTGCAGGCGAGTGACCGAGTGAAAGCTCCGCTCTTCTGGCGCCAACGATGGCGACGCATGTGGGTGCCGCTTGCTTCTTGAAGATGCGTCGTGGATCTCGTACCTGTGCCAAGGCTCGCGGTGAAAACCGTTATCTGTTCTCAGACTCGTCAGCGGCAACGCTTCACACCGCAACCCTCCTGGGGGCGTTGTCTTTGAGCTCAGGGGTCCCTGTCCAAGCCTCGGCGAGGTGTTAGGATTGTTCTAGGCTTATGTTTTATCTGTTGATCTGCTGTGTAAGGGGGCCTCCCCACCATATTGTATTGTTCGGTCATGTACTCTGGTTTGTTGCTTTATTTATAAAGCGGGGCGAAATCCTATTTCGAAAGTTCCATTGAGTCTGATTTTTCTGTACCGTCATACTTATTCGTTGATGAACTGCATGCCTTTTGAGGAGAACTTTGTTTACTGCCCTTATCATACTAAACAATTATTTATGAAAGAGAAAAATGTGTGTACAGTTCAAATTCAAGGGCTAAATTTGTGTTTATCAGAAACTCTCTCGAAATAGGATTTCGCCCCACTTTATAAATAAATCAAACATCCGTACAACTCAGGTCCACAACGGCACAACAACTGTTAGAATAAGTCCGAGGCCATCGTCGATCATCCGAGGACCAACCAATCACACTAGCACGACATCGAGATTTGTTAACGAGGTTCACTGATATAGCTACATCCCCGGGCGTGACTATGGGCGCTCCTCCCCATGACACTGCTAGAATACCGCACTCGGTCGCCCTGGACGTCGGCACATGTCACCGGCTTCCCCTGCGTTCCTGTGCTATTATGTTGGCATAGGTTACATCGTGTATCTACCCTCGCTATATATGAGAGACCTAGGATACAAGTGTCCTACTAGGACACAACTCCATATCCTATCTAAACACGGTACAACTACAAGTCCAACTGTAACCTACCTTGTACACTATATTCGACACAATTCCAACAAACTCCACCTTGGCGAATATTCTCCACCACCCTGAATTCGTCCATGTGTCAAACTTCCATGTACATTATACTTGAGCTTATCCCATGAGCACCGCTGCTACTCCAAGACTCCATGTGACTCCACCTGTAACTTGTAGGACCTTCTTTTCTTGACCACAGTCAACACTTGAGCGAAATTAAGTTCCATGTTACTCTAGTTTGTGCTCCCAATTTGCAGAGTATCAGCCCAACGCCATCACACACTAATCACTGACCTACATGAAAGTGAAAAACTCACATTGGTTATCACACATAAGAGTTACATGAACTCAACATCACCGCTCTTCCTTGACCGCCTGTCTGAAACTTGAAGGAATTTCACCATTGCTTGTAGTCATCCCGAGTCAAATTCGTAGTTGTCTCACCACATGTATGACCACCAGAGCCCTGGCCCGTCTCCATGTCCCGTGCATACTGCACGCCTCGCCGCTATTACCGTGTCGAGCCTCCACTGTCCCGGTCGAGTCTCAAGGGTCGCTAACCCGCACCACTCAACCCCCACTGCAGAGTACCATCAATCATCGCTGACCGGTGACGAGTTTCACGCTTCCATCAGACCACTGGGCTCCAGTCCAAACAGTGTGTAACTCGATTCACCCACTGAATAGTCTTTGACTCTCTGTCGGCTTACTCTGTAGCCCCTCAATCAGCACCGAGTGAAGTCTTCCAAACTTCAGCTCCACCTTCAACATGACTCCATGGTGGTTGTACGTGCCACCCCGCGCCCCGTCGACTCCAAGCTCTCATGTGCACTGTCTTGAATCAACCCAGCACCATAGTTTTGTTGAAGCCACACAAGCCCTCGGGCCTGCACCATGTGTTTCCACGCCCAGAAGTCGGCCACCATCAGCATCACGCTCCTATGTCGTAATTGTCGACCCCACAACCATCTTTTGTACCAACTGACTTGCGCCGATCCATCAGACTGTCTAGTCTGACCCAGGCTCCCAAATCATTCCGCGAATTTCCATCCATCACATGATAATTCCATCTTAAATGACATTATCGGTTGCTGTCGCTGCTACCTGCGCGTAGGTCTCCGCCTAACAGAGATGAGGAGAACACAACTCCTCATGGGACTCGCTCCTTTTTGTTTCCAAAACAAATCTCGTGACCAAAACATCTGGCTTCCAGCATATTTAGCTTCGAGCATCCCTTGCATGGCCCGTACAGCATATCAAGTGCACAACTCCATAGGGTCACACGCCTCCACGCGCAACTGCCTAACCACACAGATCGATTTGATCTGCCCCAGCCGCTGATTGCACAATCACTGTCACCGCCACATACATGCTCCCCACCGTAGCGATCAAGGCTCGCCGAAAGAATGCACCGCCACCGATGCTTATGCCTATTATTGCAATTACAAAAAAGAACGCCAACCTGTAGGTCCGGCCCTCGTCCGCACAAATCTCTCTACGACGACGTCTTCCATACGAACAATGTTGATCCACACCGAGCGCTTTTCCTCCTCTAATCAACAATCCACGACCTTCAAATAACCTTATTGTCGTGGAATTGTCATGGCAGATGTCCTAGCGAAAGGACTTAGTCGTAGGGCCATCGCAACTAGGAAGCTTAAAGGGGTTAATAGGGACAAAGGACACGAGAGGTTTATACTGGTTCTGCCCCTTACGGTGAAGGTAAGGCCTAGTCCAGTTGATGTTGTATTGCTAGGTTTCGATGACCAAGGAGCGAATCCGCTAGCTTGGCTATCGATCTCTTGTTTCTTGTCCTAAGCCGCCGCCGGGTCGTCCCCTTATATACACGGGTTGAGGCCTGGCGGCCTATAGAGTCCCGGCCGGCTCATAAAACGTGTCCGGCTCGGTGACTTCTTTTATATGCCTTTCTTTACAAGTCTTTCTTTACATATGGCAGTTTACAATATTGGGCCTTAAGCCGCCTCTGGGCTTAGGCCTTCTACAAATCTTAATAAACTATCACCTTGAATATTACTGGGCTTCTTTTGTAACCCGCCATCGGGGTTGAGCCGGCCCCTCCTTGGCGGGTCATACCTGTTAGCTATATCCCCAACATTAGGCCCCAGGTTGACTTGAACTTTGTTCTTTGTCAATCATCAACACTTAGACGAAATCCGTCTTCCTATTTCTAAAAAACTCTGTAACCCGCCATGACGCCATCTTCTGAAAATATGAAAGCCTGCTATGACACCATCTTCAATGGATCTTTTATCTTTTAATGTCTTCTGAGAATCGAGGCGTCCGTTTAGCTGGATAATTATTATTTTGGTATTCCTCAAATTCCGCGCCTACCTGTTCACTTATCTCCTTATAAATAGTCTTGGCCGGTCCTTCTTCTCCCTTCTTCTTCTTCCTTCCATCTTCTCGCTACCTCTCTGCTTCTCGAGCTCCGCCGTCACCACAGTGCCCGCCGCCGCCTCTCAACGTCGGCCACTGCATCACCCTGAGCTCGTCCCGAGAACCACGGCGACCCTTCGCAGAAGCTCTGCATTTATAAGTTCCTACCTTTCCGCGCCCTTAGATCTGTTTAGGGTTACGAGTTCATCGACGTTCTTCACCGTTCATCACGTACCTCCTTGTAGTTTCTTCTCCGTACCCTCTTTTGATCCAGAAGGAAAGTAGAACTTATGCGGTAGTGGTTTTACGCCCATTTTAGATGTTATTAGATCCTTTTCCTTTGCACAGATACCTTCTTAGAGCTGATGAACTCCTCCGCGCTCATTCTTTAGGTCTAGATTTATTTTTCTTTTCTGACCCATTTTGATCCAGAATGCTAGTGATAGCTTTGGGAAATCTGTTTGTCTCAACACTTATCCAATTCTATTTCCGGTTTCCTTCAAATGTCATTAGTCATGGCGGCTTATTACGCCGGCTCACTTTTCCCTTATATGACATTAGCCTTTACTTAAGCCGCCATTACTCATTTGCACCATCATCATTTAACTTTTAATTTCACCATTGAATTGAACATGCACGTTACTTTCTTTTCAGTTTGTCCTTTGATCGTCATGCCGTCAAAAGCACCGACTGTCTGCAACTGGGTCCCTTCCACAGTCACTGAAGATACCTTGAAGGAATTTTTCACCATAGGATTTTTGCCAGGGAAAAATTTTATGTCTTATCGTGCACCTGACCCGGACGAGGAACGGCTAATCCCGAAGACGGTGAAGTTATTGTCTTCACTGACCATATGAATCGGGGGTTTTCACCACCCAGTTCAATGTTCTTCAGAGACGTTCTTCATTTTTTCAAACTTCACCCTCAAGATCTTGGACCCAATTCTGCAATTTTCAAGTTCTTTGTGAGGTGTATCTTCAAGAAGAGCCGACTGTGGAACTCTTCAGAGAGTACCTTTATCTGAACCGCCAGAATGAGTGTACCAATGGCCCTAGCTTGGAACTCGGTGGAATCTCAATTCAGCGCTGACAGGGCGCCATCTTTCCCTTAATAGTCTTACCAAGTCATCTCAAAGATTGGAATCAGACCTGGTTCTATTGCCAAGATACGTCTCCAGCCAACGAAAAACCACTGTCGGGTTATCGCGCGGAGCGTCTGGATTCAAAGTTTGTGCTCCCTGATAAGCTTACTGCTGCTGAATGCAAAAAGCTTATTCCATCTATTAAAAGGATCAATGCCTTACTGGGGAATGGCTTAACCAGAGTTGACTTGATCCGTTGCTGGATCTCGTAGAGGGTCATTCCTCTATGCCGCTGATCCAAATTGATGTATGAATATGGCGGAGGCCCAGATGACTCTCTGCGTCACAACTCTGTACAACTAACTAAAGAAGACATTGTTTCAATGTCAACCATCCTTGTGAACGGCAAGTATGAGGATTGCAGTAAGGTTGGGTTAAACCCCTTCTGTAAACTTAACCCAGCACCAGAGGTAAAAAAAACCCTGACCTCTTTCTCTTTTGTGCTTTCCTCAGTAGTTTTAAATACTTGCAAGACCTTTTATCCTGTTTATTTTTTTATAGGCCAAATCTGACTTCTGGAAAGCCAAGTATGACCATGAAGCTGCCAAGAAGGCTAAAACTGCCGCCATAGCCACCAGGAAGACGACCGGGAGGTCCAAGAAGAAAAAGAGCACTGCTTCGGACCTGTTAAAGCTTCACGATGATACTGAGTCAGAGGTAGCCCTTGACTCCCTTGGCCAGTTTTTTAATAACCTTATTGACTCTGACTATTGCCAGGACGACACAAGGGCCAGCCAGGCCGTAGAAGAAGAGGTAACTATTTCCTCCGACTCAGCCCATTTGCCAAGACAGAAACTTCGACTGGTAAACCAGAAAGTAAGGTTTTCGCACCCTTTGGCTTATTTGGACCCTCATTTTCTTTTGAAAAAAAGCAACATTAGAGCCACCGTCAGGCCCGGAATAATGACGACGATGAACCACCTTCCACTTTACAACAAACTCCTCGAAAACGCCAGAATGAGGTTTCTTTCATCTTCATCTTTTGCTTCATTAATGAATCTATTCCCTTGCCTCACTGACTTTATTTTACCTTTTACATGAGGTTTCTCGCTCTTCTGGCGACTCATCTCAGACTCAGTTTCCGGCTTTCAAAACTGCTCCTGGGTAAGGACAAATCAACTTTCCTCAGTATCTTTAAAAACTGCATCCTTACACTAACTGTCTCATAAAACTTTTCTTAGCGGCCAAGCCAAATCCAAGAAGGCCAAGGTGATTAAGCCGTCAGAAGACCCGAAGGTTCCTGCACCTGAGCCGACCATGTCAACTCCTCCCTCTGAAACTGAAGCACCTGAAGACCCGGCTGTTCATACTCAATTGGATCCTCCTGAGTTGTCAGCCGATGAGATCTCCCTTAATCCGACTATCACTGAACCCGCCAAAAACTTCTGATACTGACGTGTTGATTACTGGTAGTCGATTTGTTGAACCGGGGACCCCCACTGTGTTAGCCCGGCACACTGCTAAGCAAGAAGCCTTGGAGAAGCAGAAATTGTGTTTTGATATCTCTCACTACACTCATCTGAATGCTTGTGACATACTGTCTGGTTATCTCAGTCATGTTCATTTCAGCCGTGAGTCGGAAATTGAGATGGTCAAGCAATTACAGCTAAAATATGAGGTATGTTCTCCGGTTCACTTATACTCTGCCAGCCCCCAAGTCTTCAGATGATGAACCTGAATGATCTGTAGACTTTATGATATAGGTTGATACTTTGTCTCTAAGCTTTTCGAAAATCCAACAAAGTAGCGTAAACTTCACCTGTAGTCCCCAAGGGCCAGCTCAATTTATCATAAATGAATCGGTACTTAACTTCATAACTATATTTTATTAGTCCCAATAAGTATTGCAATCCGGCTTAATCTTGAGAAACTTTCTGAATATCATGCATTATCCCCCAAGTGCCAAGTGCTGTTACTTTGTAAAACACTTGGGACTTGAAACATATAAGAGTCGTAAAAAATTGCTTTGGCAGACATTAGCCCCCAAGTGTCAAGTGGTATTGCGGTGCATAGTACTTGAGACTTGAACCCTTATAACTTTTAGTTTAAGCCTTGACACACATGTGCATGTTTTGTAGAATGCCCTATCTGAATTGGGCTCCCAATTAACTGATGCAAAGACCCGGCTGACGGATCAAGAGGCAGAAATCAAGACTGGTGACTCTAAACTCCAATTGAGTCTTTCTGAGACAGAAAAATTGAAGACCAGCTTGACTGCAAAGAAGAAATCTTCGGCCGAAGAAAAGATGATGCTGATACAACATGCTGAAACAACTGAGGCGGCTCTTGAGGAGGTTACTACGGAGCTCACCGGCTTAAAGAACCGGGTGTCTCAAATGGTCTCCGCCATCTTTGGTAAGTCATTTGTATTAATCACTTATACCTTCTGTTGACCCGGCATATAAGCCGCCTGCTGAGCCTTTGTTTAAAAAACACTCACAGGTCCACGAAGCAAAAATCTGAGCCAAGACAGTGTGACCAAATTGAAGGCGATGTATACCTTAGTGGAGCAATTGTATACTGGCGCTCAACGAGCACTTGCCACCATCTCCCCTACCAACCAAGGACCCAATCGGTTGAGCGATGTATTGAAGAAGTTATCAATCTTACCCGCCAGGTTTCAAGAAGTCAAACGATCCTCTGCCAGAGCTGGAGCCCTGACTACCCTGAGCCGCTCCAAAGCCTGGGTGGCAGATCCAGACTCGATGGATGTGGCTAAGGGGTACCCTACCGTGAAGGAAGATGGGACTCCATTTGATCAAGATGACTTCATTGCCTGTGTGTGGGGAGTTCGACCTCAAGCTACCATTCTTGGAGATGAGACCAGCATCGATAAATATCAGCCGGGTTTTGATATGGAAAATAAGAAGATGGCGACTCCCTCTTATAAGGTGACAGATCTTATCCCGTCGGTTCGTCAACACACTTTTGCTCCGGAAGTTGACCCGGCCGGCCTGATTGATGATGAGGCGGAGTTCATTGCTTTGAACGGCTTTGACTGGTCCAAGCCCAGCTTCCAATCAGCAGAAGGAGATGAACCGGCAAGGGGAGGGTCATAACCATCTTGTGGGCGCTCAAAGCCTTGTAATAGATCTAGATTAAAAACTGCATGTGTTGCTTATGCCATTGCACACAAAATGCTCCATATTACTCTTTACCAGCACATCTTTGATTATATCTGCAATGTTTTAACTTTGCTCCTACAAAAAATGAAAGAGCTGGCCTGGCGGTTTAACACCGGACGGGTCAAAAACACCCAGTATATGTCTTTGTTGGAAAAGATAAATAAGGCTGAAAAAACCTGTTCGTGAACAACACTATCATACCTATGTTTCTGGACTGCCAGTTTTCATGATCCGGATGATGAGGTTGATGACCCAATCTTTTTGAGAAGTCAATGCTTCCATATACCTGATGACTATCATGCCTTTGGCTACTTATTGTCAAATAATCAAGCCGGCTTAAATAAAAACCATACTGATAGTTTAGATTTGAGACAACAAAAAACTAGTAAGACAAAATAGCAGATTTCAAACAACATAAATTTGGGGGGTTCTGATTCGAATACGATCAGTAAACTGGACCAAAGGGGTTAAGCTAAGATTCGAATATGATCATATAGCCCCCAGTGGCTTTGGCGTTGCGCCGATCAAGAGGGTACCGACAGCTATGTTCTCTTTGGTTCGAATACGACCT
Organism: Triticum urartu; assembly: GCF_003073215.2. Taxonomy (NCBI): domain Eukaryota; kingdom Viridiplantae; phylum Streptophyta; class Magnoliopsida; order Poales; family Poaceae; genus Triticum; species Triticum urartu. The sequence goes on along the minus strand of NC_053026.1, from coordinate 130,175,315 downwards.
ATGTTTGAACAGGAAGCCCCCAAATGACCTTGAGAGGTTTTTAATGACCCTGATTCGAATACGATCCAAGTCGGACCCAAAAAGGGGTTAAGCTATGATTCAGATACGATCAAGAAGCCCCCTAGTGAGTTTGGCTTTGAGCCGATCAAGATGGTTACGACAGCTATGTTCTCTTTGGTTCGAATACGACCTATGTTTGAACAGGAAGCCCCCAAGTGACCTATGAGGTTTACAACTAGATTCGAATACGATCATAAGCCAGACCAAAAAGGTTAAGCTAAATTCAGATATGATCAGCTCCTTAATAGTCACTTAAATAATGAAAATAGTAAAGATATATGATCTTTGAAGAGGAAAAAGATAGAAGTCCTGCTTTATTACTTATCATAATATATACAAAGTTAAAGTATGTACATGATGAGAGCCGGAAGCTCAGGTGTAGTATGGCCGAAGCTGAGCAATGTTCCACGGCCGGCGGGTCTCCTCCTTCGACTTACGTGAGTCTTTGTGCTCTCGAACGTCAATGAGGTAATATGACCCATTGTTTAAATTCTTGTTGACCACAAAAGGTCCTTCCCAAGGCAGGGATAGTTTGTGTGCATCAGACAAATCCTGGATGAGCCGGAGCACCAGGTCACCTTCTTGAAAAGTCCTGGACTTAACCCGGCGGCTGTGATAACGGCGCAGGTCCTGTTGATAAATTGCTGATCGAGCCGCCGTTAAATCTCTCTCCTCATCTAACAAGTCAAGTGCATCCTGTCGGGCTTGTTCATTATCAGCTTCAATGTAAGCCACCACGCGAGGCGAGTCATGATGGATGTCACTAGGCAGCACCGCTTCCGCTCCATAAACCATGAAGAAAGGTGTATAACCTGTAGACCTGTTAGGAGTGGTGTTGATGCTCCACAGCACTGAGGGTAATTCCTCTACCCAACAACTCGGCGTCCGTTGTAAGGGAACCATAAGCCGGGGCTTCAGACCTTTTAAGATTTCCTGATTTGCTCTCTCAGCCTGACCATTAGATTGAGGGTGAGCTACGGAAGAAACATCAAGCGAGATATGCTCACGTTGACAAAACTCCTCCATAGCACCTTGGGACAAATTAGTGCCATTGTTAGTGATAATATTGTGTGGAAAACCAAAGCGAAAAATCCCCTTTTTCATGAACTGAACCGCCGTGGCTGCATCACACTTACTCACTGGCTCTGCCTCAACCCATTTTGTGAATTTGTCAACTACCACTAAAAGATGTGTCTTTTTATCCTTGGACCTTTTGAAAGGTCCAACCATGTCAAGCCCCCAAACTGCAAATGGCCAAGTGATTGGAATCATCCACAACTCTTGAGCCGGCACATGCGCTCGTCGTGCAAATTTATGACATCCATGACACCTACTGACCAGATCCTCTGCATTAGCGTGAGCCATTAACCAGTAAAAACCATGACGAAAAGCTTGGGCCACAAGAGACTTTGACCCAGCGTGATGACCACAATCCCCTTCATGGATCTCATGAAGTATTTCTTAACCTTCTTCAGGAGAAACACAACGCTGAAACGCTCCAGTGATGCTGCGGTGATACAACTCTCCGTCAGAAATCATCATTGACTTGGACCACCGGGTTATCTGTCGGGCCAGGGTCTCGTCCTCTGGCAAATCGCCCCGGGTCATGTAAGCCAGGAACTGTACTGTCCAATCTGGAATAACATGAATAGCCCCCACTAACTGTGCCTTCGGGTCAGGAATGGCCAAATCTTCCTCTGTAGGCAACTTAAGAGACGGGTTATGTAAAACTTCCAAAAAGGTGTTAGGTGGTACCGGCTTACCACTACTAGGAAAAGGGCTATAGATGAAATTGACACTAATGGCGCACCAGAGAAGTGGTGCGCCACTACTATATACTAATGGCGCACCATCTGGCGATGCGCCATTAGTGTGGAAGACACTAATGGCGCACCAGGCACAAGGTGCCCCACAACTAACAATTTTTTTTCATTTTTCCAAACATACTAATGGCGCATCCTGGCAAAGTGCGCCATTAGTAGTTCTAACTAGTAATGGCGCACCAGCCATGGAGTGTGCCATTACTGTATTTTTTTATTCTTTTTTTTTTTGCAAAACTACTAATGGCGCACCGTTGCAAAGTGCGCCATTACTAGTTTAAACTAGTAATGGCGCACTATGCCACGGTGCGCCATTAGTGTGTATATATATATATACTTTTTTGCAAAACTACTAATGGCGCACGGCCAGGAGGTGCGCCATTAGTATGTTGGGTTACTAATGGCGCATGGCTATGTGGTGCGCCATTAGTAACCTGGGACCAGCTAGATATTTTGGACATCCACACCTACACACTCACTTTCCGCGGAAGAACAACTCATATTCGCCTTGTCACAGGGCGCCGACCACAACCTGATGACCTATGAGGCGTACGATATCAACGGCTACACATTCTACACCAAGGACAAGGACATGAAGAGCGATGGTTATCAGAACTCCGGGGTAACCGCCGCCGCCGACCCCCCGCACCCTCCCCCACTCCACCGCCGCCGACGACCCACCGCACCCTCCCCCGCTCCACCGGCCGCCGCCGCCGACCCCCGGCCCGCACCCTCCCCCACTCCACCGTCGCAGACAACCCACCGCACCCTCCCCGGCCCGCTCCACCGTCACAAATGAATGCAACTAAAATTGCAAAAAAAAACAAATTTGATTATATTTTCAAATAACAAATTTGATGATATATTCAAATAATAAATTTGATGATATTTTTTCATATTCATAAATATTTTCAAATAACAAATTTGATGATATTTTTTAAAAAATTATTACTGTTTTTATAAAAAAAATATTACTGTCATGATTTAAACAGGTTTGAACATATTTAAACACAAATAAATATCAAACAACATTTTAAATGCATAAAAAGAAAAATTGGGGAGCCTGGGAATCGAACCCAGGACCTCCTAGTGTGTGTGTGCTACATGTTGACCAGTCGCGCTAGTGGGCGTGTTCTGATGGAGATAGGGTTAGGTGGAATATAACCGGAACAGTTGGGCTAGTAATTAAAACAAAATTCTAATGGCGCACCAGGGGGAGGTGCGCCATTAGAATCGTTGTACTTATGGCGCACTAGGGGGAGGTGCGCCATTGCTAACCCTCCCCCCACTCCACCTATTCCCCTCGCACTGTGGCCTCCCTCCCTCCCTCGCCAGATCCCCCACTCGACCCCAACCCTACGCCGCCGCCCCCTTGCTCCACCCCCTTCGTCTGCCGCGCCTGCACGCCGTCGGCGACGCCGCTGCCGCTGTGGTCTTGCGCTGCCCCTTCCACCGCTGCCGGCCCTCCGCCGCGGCGCGCCCAGTCGCCTCCCCTAGCGCGGCCGCCGCGCGTCACCGCGGCCACCGACCGCCCCGTTCTCCGTCGTCGTGCCTAGGAGTTGCGCCAAGCTCCGCTACGCCATCTTGGAGGATCCGTTCGAGCTCCACCTCAACTCCGGTCTCTGCTCCACCTCAACTCCGGCCCTACCCCAGCACGGCCCGGATCGCCGACTCCTCCTACTTCCCCCAGTACACCGCCTCCCTCAAGTGTACGCGCATCCTTCCCCCAGTACTCCTCTTATGCGATTGGAAATGCTTTGCGTTACGAGCCTACTAGGCATCCTGCAGTAGAATCATGCTTGGTTTTCAGTATGGCCTTTAGTTTTGTAGGATTCATTTTACCGTGGCTTAACTGCTGAAGAATCTGCAAGTGCTCACAACTACAACTTCGATCTTCAAGCACTGTTGGTACGACATGAACTGGACTTCTTGTGCCAAAATCTTTGAACTGCGTATTTTTATATTAAAAAATGTTTGGTTCTGTTCTAGAGGAAAATGATCTAGTGGTAGTAGTAGAAGTTCTGAGCATTTGGTTGTTTGTCTATTAAAAAAAGTTCAACTAAAAAGAAGTGCAAGCCAGTTTGGTGCTGAAATGTGACATTGCCATGGCTGATTGTTCTGAATCATTCACCCACACCCTATGGGCATGTTTAAATGCAATGCAAGTGCAAATTTGGAACTTTAAAGGAACTGCACTTTTTTTGCAAGAGAGAGATAGCACAAGAGAGAGATAGCACCTTTTTTACATGTCTCATTGTAGTTGCTTCAAATTTTAATACAATTAGCCTGAAATAACAGGTAAGTTGCCCCCTATGGGTTTACTCTTTTCGCAAACAGCACGATCCACGGCTCATACATGCATGAACTATTTTTTATGGCTATATACTTGAAGTCTTGAAGTACATATGGCATAGTTTCTTTTTCAAGTTCTTACAGGAAATTGTGTCTTTTTCCCAACTGCTTATCTATGTGTGAAAGGAGCTAAACCAAGTTTTTACAAGTATCCCCAGTCATTTAGGGTCTGTTTGGATAGTGTCCACACTGAATCGTGTCTGGCTTGGAGCCTCCCTAAACTATGCCTGGACAGTGTTTGGTTGCTGTCCTGGCACTGTTTCCCTGCCTCGTTAAGCAGAGAGGGGTGTGCAAGTTTTGTCACCTGTTTTTTGTTACATATACTTCGGGTGCTGTTGGGGGCTTCCTGCTCAATGATTTTGCAGGTACCCGAGAGACCCTTGAGTTTGCCGGAATGTCGATTAACTTCCGTTCCGGCAAATTCGGGTACTCCATATGTCCTATTTTCAGCAAAGGTCATGCTGAAATTTCCGTTAATTTTAGCATGACTTTGCTAAAAATAGGGCATATGGGGTACTAGCGACTAATGCATGGGCTGGGGTATCTTAGTACTTAGTTAAGTAGGATCAACTGCCCCGCCATTCTTGCTGCATTAAACCATAGGTGGCAATAGAGCCAAGTGATTAGGCCCAACTTAGAATTCTCCTTAGCATCAATAAACCCTAGATGATAAACCCAACATAGGTGGCAATAGAGCCAAGTGATTAGTGCCAAGTGATTAGGCCTAACCTAGGGTGCCTTGGCATCGATAAACCCTAAATGATGAAAACTTAACTTGGCTTCTATAGGGTGCCTCGGTGTCGATGAGAACCTAAATGATTTACGCTTAGGCTTTTAGGGTGCCTCGGCGTCGACAAACCCTAAATGATAAAAGCTTAGCTTTTAGGATGCCTCGGTGTCGACAAACCCTAAATGATGAGACCATGATCTTGTTCCTTGACAATAACCAATTTTTTGACCAAACTTTTTTCCTATTTAGAGAGAAACATGGCCCACAATGATGAGGCCGGCGGTTCGGGCGGCAAGCAATTCTGGGAGCTGTCCCAGGAGTTGGAGGAAGAACCTCACCGCTATGAGGACGCCACGGAAGACACCGATCTTGACTACACAACCCCTAGCGATGTCGGGGATGACACCACTGATGATGGCGCCGTGGATGCCACCACTGATGATGGCGGCGCACGCACAGATGGCAGCCAACCGAAGAGGCAACGGAAGGACCGGCGCTCGAACGTGCTCGGCACCGTCAGGGAGGAATTTACTGAAGTGAACTCCGACGGGCATCCGACGGCGCCCAAACACGTAGTCAAGGGGTACTCGGTTCAGCTCGGGTGCATTCTTCGGAGCACCGCCTCGATCAATACCGAGAACCTAAGGCATAAGGACCGAGGGAATTTGCGCAGCCTCCTCTTCACGAAGCTGCACGAACGATACAAGTTCCCCGCTGAGTTTGCAAACACACGCCTCTCGGGGAATAAAGTGAACGGTGCCTCCCTCATGAGGATGAGCACGGCCCTGTCTACTTGTAAAAGTACGGTGAAGGCAATGATTGACAAAGGTGATAGTTATGAGAAGATCAAGGCGAAATATCCTTTGATGAGTGAAGATGACTACAAGAAGTTCAAGATCAAGTGCGAGAGCCCCGCAACCTCTGAATCAAGTCAGTGGGGGAAAGAAATGTGGCAGTTGAACTTAGGGGTCCACCAACTCGGTCCCGACGGTTACAGAGTGGCGGAGCCTATATGGGACAAGGAGGACGCGGAGCGTGCCGAGCAAGGCCTACCGCCCCGCTTCGAGAAATACCGTGACAAGCAGACCAGGAACTTTCTCAGGGCCTGGTACAAGGAGGACCCGGTAACAAAGGAGCTTACCACGGATCCGAAGACCAAGGCGCTTGAGCTTGTTCTGGTAAGGAATACACCCCCGCGTAATTAGCTCCATATGGTTGCATTCTAATTAATCCCCAATATTTCTAAATGGTTCACGTTGCTTCCGCAGGACAAAGAAAGCAGTAGCGCGGGGTCGTCTCAAAGCTCCCCTTTCGACACCCCTTTGAATAGGGCGTTGAACGTAATGAAAAACAAGGATAAGCTCAGTAAGCCGACGTCAGCTGGTCGTGTGGCCGGCAAAGGCTTGTCCACAAAATGGTCGTCATACTATACTGCTGGTGGGCGAAAGGAGAAAAAGACCAGCTCGGAAAGCCAGTCGCGCGAGGTTGAAGCACTCAAGGCGCAAGTGGCGCGGATTCCGAAGATGGTCCAAGAGCAAGTGCAACAACAACTGGGATCGACGCTCACTGGCATTATGCCTACCTTGATTCATGGGATAACAACGTGGATTGCGGGTGGCCAGTAGGGGCCGCCCCCGATTCCCAGCTTCACGGCCAGCAACTCGCACAATGCGCAGGCGGCACAATTGGTGTCTCCGGCGGCGGCGGTATTGGTGTCTACGGTGGCAGCGCCATTGGTGCCTCCGGCAGTGGCGGTATTGGTGTCTTCGACGCCGGCATTGGAGCTTAATGCACCAGGGTGTACGCCGGCCGGCACCTCGCCAGCAAGCGGCCCCTCCGTCAGTTGCACGCTCGCCGTTGGCGGTGCCTCGACATTAGCCGAGCTCAACGCCATCATCACTGTAACTAATTAAGCCTTTCGGCCAAGGACTTCATCTCCTTGCCTTTGACTGGGCATCCCTGACGACCTACATGTTTTCGCAGGGCACCGCCGACGTTCCTTGCACTCTCCTGCACTTTGTGAACGACGAGTTGGTCGATGTCGCCAAGGGCAAAATCGTTCAACCGGGCAACCCCGTGTTCCACGGTAAACCGATGCCACCCACCGTGTATAGGGTTCAACTGGTTCGGGTGCTGCCAGGCTGCGACGAGTTGTTACCTCCGATTCAACCCGCCGGGGCCGACGAAGATGATCTGATGACCCTCAGCACCTGCCTAAGCTGGCCCCTGCTTTGGCCGAAGAGCCAGATTCATTTGGGGGCGGGGGACACCACGCCAAAGACAACACCGCCAGTCGTGCCGGTGCCAAGCCATGGCAAGACCGCCGCAACGCTACCGGACATGCCAGACATCCCTATGGCACAGGATCCGAACATGCATATGGCACAGGATCTGGACGACGACAACGATGATGGCCGTACATTTAGCAACATCGATAAGTACTTTGCCGAACATGGGTACGATGACGAATTCTGCGGGCCTCTTTCTCAAGAACCCAACCAAGACAACCGCGGTCTAGCTGGTACGGCGGAGAAACCCAGTTGCAACAGGCATCGTCTGGCGTTCAGTTCTCAGGAGACGCCTCCAGCTGCCGACTTCAGCGAGCCTGAGATAGCCGAGGTGCCAAATATTATCAGCCCCAACACACTCAAGAAGGCGGTCTGTGAGCAGAACTCGGTCCCATTACAACAGAAGAAGAAGGGACGGAAAAGAAAGAGTAACAAGGGTGCGAGCCAGCCGGCACCGAGTATGATCCGTGCTCAGGACGGGCCAACTTCACCTAAGGATATCTCGAGGAGGGTGCATGTGGCGGGTAGGGTGATGCTACCGACAAATATGCTCAATGCTGCAACTGGTGCTATGCGGAGTCTGCATGACAGTGTTCTTTCTTTGGAGAAGCGGCGTCTCAGAGAGAATGATGTGGCATACCCGGTTTCTGTCGCCAAGGTGCCAGAGGGCAAGGGCTTTGTGGATGGCGCCATCGGGGGTACGATCGTCCTGCGGTTTGATGACATCTTTGCTATGTTTAACCTTCATCCGCTCTACTACACCTTCGTTCGGCTGTTTTCACTGAGTATGGGGATGCGGATCATTAGAGACAAGACCCCGGACATCGTGATAGTCGACCCCTTCTACATGCGTGCCAAGCTCTTGGGCAGCGCTGGGGACCGCCAAGTCGCGAGTTCACACCTCGAAGGCGTCATTCTAGCAAACCCAGATAAGGATAACTTCCTCGTGGCTTACTTTCCCGAGTAAGTCATCCCTTAACCGCCCCGTAACATATGATTTCTTAGATTTCGATCGTTCTTTTTTTCTAACATTCCGTGTTCTGTGCAGTGACACACATTGCACACTCATCCTCTTAAGCCCGAAATATTCCATGGCCACGTATTTCGACCCGAACCGTGACTCCAAGATGGACAACACAAATATCAAGAAAGTTCTTGATGATGTTCTCCCTGGCTACGCCAAATTTGGAGGCACCTTCACCAGGCCAGTTCGTAGGTACGGCAAGCACGTATTTACCCACAATACTAAGTTCTGCTGCGTCAAGCAGCCGCCTGGCGGTCAGAAGGATGCCTACTATGTCCTCCATCACATGCGGGCGATCGTAAGGGACCATCATCACCTTCTGCTACCAGATAATCTCAAAGATTGGGCCGCGAGCTTGTCGGCAATCCAGGACGCGCACATCAGACAAGAATTCTTTCGCATCTAGTCGGAGTTTGCGGACATCATCCATCAAGATGTCCTTCATACCTCGGGGCAGTTCTACCTCAAATATCAACCGTCCAACAGGGAGATAGACGGAACGCTACAAATGCAGGCTGACAACGCCCGTGATTTCATGACCATCACGACATACGACGGCTTCATCCATGCTCCGGTCCCATGAGTCGAGTTGACAGTAGTGATGCTATGTGTAGTTCTGAAACATTGATTGTCTCATGTTGTAATTAAACTTTAATGAACTTGTATGTCTCTTTGGTTTGGACAGTCGTTCAACTTAGATGTAATTGATGCTATTTATTAGTAGGACCACGAATCGTTCTTTTAATGTCATGTCTTGCTTTTCTCTTTCGATCCTTTTGTTGCATACTTATATATTGCTTATGTATGTATTGTCTGTTGTTTGGCTTGTGCATAGAGATGCCGTCGTATGTCGTGTATAAGGGTAAGGTTCCCGGAGTCTACGACGACTGGGAGGAGTGTCGGAGACAGGTTCACTGTTTCAGCGGTAACAGTTACAAAGGGTACACCACTAGGGCGGAGGCGAAATCTAGATACGCCCGCTATCTAGCGGGAGAGAGGAGGGAGCGTTGGAGGAACCGGATGAAGACCAGTTTCATCGCGATGATGCTCATCGTAATGACCGCAGCTCTCTTCTATGTGATGGTAGTTTAGATGATCGATATCGACTTGTAATGTGAAGACAAACTCGATACTCGCGGTCTCGAGACTTGTAATGTTTTATCTTTGTTCAGTCTTTTGAATTCGGAGACTAATATGATGAATTGTATTCGGAGACTAATCTTCTATTGTATTCGATGAATCTGCTGTTGATGTGTGCTGCTGTCTATATTCTGTCAAATAATATATTTTGTAACCTGTGCAAAAATCAGAAAAGTAAAAAAAAATCCTAATATTCATACTAATGGCGCATCACTACAGAGTGCGCCATTAGTATGCCAAAGTATACTAATGGCGCATCACACAACAGTGCGCCATTAGTATGCCAAAGCACATGGTTAAATATGGCCCCCTAGGAGGCATACTAATGGCGCATGGTGTTCTATACTAATGGCGCACCAGTGGTGCACCATTAGTAAGAAATACTAGTGGCGTGATACTAATGGCGCACCAGTAGTGCGCCATTAGTAGGCAAAACTGGTGCGCCATTAGTAGGCCTTTTCCTAGTAGTGTATGCTGAGATCCCAACCGGCTTAAGGCATCAGCCGCTTCGTTCTTTCTGCGGTCAATGTGTTCCACTTGATAACCCTTAAAATGCCCTTCAACAGCGTTGACCTCGCAGCGATAAGCCGCCATGAGAGGATCCTTAGAATCCCATTTGCCTGACACCTGTTGAGCCACCAAATCTGAATCGCCAAGGCACCGGACCCGGCTCAGACTCATCTCTTTAGCCATTCGAAGACCATGGAGCAAGGCTTCATATTGTGCTGCGTTGTTAGTACAAGGAAACATCAATCGCAACACATAACAAAACTTGTCCCCTCAAGGAGAAGTTAAAACAACTCCAGCCCCCGAGCCTTCCAACTGTCTGGAACCATCAAAATGAATCATCCAATATGTGTTGACTGGTTTCTCCTCTGGCATCTGCAACTCTGTCCAGTCGTCAATGAAGTCAACCAGCGCTTGAGACTTGATCGCAGTACGTGGCATATACTTCAAACCATGAGACCCAAGTTCAATAGCCCACTTGGTGACTCGTCCTATGGCTTCTCTATTTTGAATGATGTCTCCTAGAGGAGCAGAGCTAACCACAGTGATTGGGTGACCCTAAAAGTAATGTTTGAGCTTCCGGCTTGCCATGAACTCCCCGTAAACGAGCTTTTGCCAATGAGGATATCTTTGTTTAGATTCAATGAGCACCTCACTGACGTAGTAAACCGGTCGTTGGACCGGATGTTCCTTGCCAGCCTCCTTGCGCTCCACAAAAATGGCCACACTGACAGCACGTGAGTTAGCAGCTACATATAACAACAACGGCTCTTTCTCAACCGAAGCAGCAAGAACCGGCGGCTCAGCGAGCTGCTTCTTCAAATCCTCAAAAGCAGAGTTAGGAGCGTCACTCCAGACAAAGTCATCCGCCTTTTTCATCATTTGATACAAAGGCATCGTCTTCTCCCCCAACTGGCTTATGAACCGGCTTAAGGCAACGACGCGACCCGCCAAACGCTGAACGTCATTGATGCACACCGGTTTGGCCAGAGATGTAATTTCCTTAATTTTCTCCGGATTAGCCTCAATACCTCTATTAGACACCAAAAAACCCAAAAGTTTGCCAGCTGGGACTCCAGAAACACATTTGGCCGGGTTAAGCATCATCTTGTAGACCCGGAGGTTATCAAAGGTCTCATTCAGATCAGATACCAAGGTTTCCTTCTCTCTGGATTTCACCACTATGTCATCCACATAAGCATGAACGTTACGCCCAATCTGACTGTGAAGACAATTCTGTACACATCCTTGATAAGTCGCCTGTGCACTTTTCAGTCCAAAAGGCATAGGCACATAGCAGAAGGCCCCAAACGGAGTGATGAAAGCCGTCTTCTCCTGGTCCTTAACTGCCATCTTGATCTGATGATAACCTGAATATGCATCCAAAAAACTCAAACGCTCGCAACCCGCCGTAGCATCAATGGTCGGATCAATACGAGGGAGAGCAAAAGGATCGGCCGAACAAGCCTTGTTCAAATCAGTGTAATCCACACACATACGCCAGGTGCCATTCTTCTTGAGTACAAGCACCGGGTTAGCCAACCACTCTGGGTGAAAAACTTCAATAATGAACCCGGCCGCCAAGAGCCGGGCCACCTCTTCTCCAATGGTCGTGCGCCCTTCCTCGTTAAACCGTCAAAGAAACTGCGTGACCGGCTTAAACTTCGGATCAATATTAAGAGTGTGCTCAGCGAGTTCTCTCGGGACACCTGACATGTCAGAAGGTTTCCATGCGAAGATGTCCTGGTTCTCACGGATGAACTCGATGAGCGCGCTTTCCTATTTTGGATCCAAGTTGGCACTGATGATGAACTGTTTGGATGAGTCACCAGGCACAAAATCAACCATCCTGGTGTCATCCGCTGACTTGAATTTCAACACCGGTTCATGCTCCGTAGTTGGCTTCTTCAAAGACATCATGTCTGCTGGGTCAACATTATCTTTATAAAACTTTAACTCCTCTGTCACACAAACAGACTCAGCATAAGCGGCATCACCTTCTTCACATTCTAAGGCTATTTCCCGGCTTCCATGCACTGTGATGGTACCTTTATAACCCGGCATCTTGAGCTGCAGATACACATAACACGGTCGAGCCATGAACTTGGCATAAGCCGGCCGTCCAAACAAAGCATGATATGGGCTTTTGATCTTAACCACCTCAGAAGTTAACTTCTCAGCCCTAGAACCATATTCATCCCCAAAGGCTACTTCCAGTTCAATCTTACCAACTGGGTATGCCGACTTACCAGGCACAACACCATGAAAAATAGTGTTGGATTGTTTAAGACTCTTATCAGTCAACCCCATCCGACGATACGTCTCATAATAGAGGATGTTGATGCTACTGCCTCCGTCCATGAGCACCTTAGTGAACTTATATCCACCAACCTGAGGTACCACCACCAAGGCCAAGTGACCCGGATTATCAACCCGGGGAGGGTGATCTTTCCTACTCCACACAATAGGCTGTTCTGACCACCTCAAATAACATGGAATCGCCGGCTCAACAGCATTGACAGCCCTCTTATGAAGCTTCTGGTCCCTCTTGCATAAACTAGTGGTAAATACGTGGTACTGCCCACTATTCAACTGTTTTGGGTTACTCTGATACCCGGACTATTGCTACTGTTGTTGTTGATTACTTTGGCCGGGTTGCTGATTATAGACACCCTGGTTACCCGGATGGCCCTGACCGTGAAAACCGCCTCTGCCTAAACCGGCGCCCCGACCATGAAAGCCGCCTCCGCCTGAACCGCCGCCAGGTCCGTGGCTACCATCAAACATGTTGGAATTTTTAAATGCCTTCATGATTGTACAGTCCTTCCACAGATGGGTAGCTGGCTTCTCCCGGGTGTCGTGTCTTGGACAAGGTTCATTCAGTAGTTGCTCGAGGGTGGGACCTGACCCGCCTGACCAAGGAGGTGGCCTACCCTTGCGTCGTTGGTTGTTGCCCTGTGCATTGCTGTTAGCCACAAACTCGTCAGCCTTACGTTTATTACCTCCTTGATTCGTCGGGTTATGCTGATGACCCTTGTCGTTGCCGTTCTTCTTTCCCTTCCCTGTCTTTTCTTCATCCGATGCGGGATCCTTGGTACTGTCAGAATCAGCATATTTGACCAGGGCCACCATCAACTGGCCCATGTCATTACAATCGCGCTTGAGCCGCCCAACTTCTGTTTCAGAGGTTCAAAACAGCAATTTTTCTCCAACATTAAGACCGCAGATCCGGCATCCATCTTATCAGATGAATGTATTATCTCCTTGACTCGGCGCACCCAATGGGTCGTGGACTCACCTTCCTCTTTCTTAAAATTAGTCAGGTCCACGATTGACATAGGTTGTTTACATGTGTCCTTGAATTTTTGAGTGAACCGGGCTTTTAACTCCGGCCATGAGCTGATAGAATTGGGGGGCAACCCTTTCAACCAAGTGCGAGTTGTTCCATCCAACATCATAGTGAAATACTTAGCCATGGCCGCATCGCTGACCTCCAATAGCTCCATCGCCATCTCGTAACTTTCAATCCATGCCCCAGGCTGCAAGTCGGCCATGTAATTAGGCACCTTACGAGGCCCTTTAAAGTCCTTTGGCAAGCGCTCATTACATAGAGCCGGCACCAGGCAAGGGACACCTCCTGTTCTTGTGGCCGCTCCTGCCTCAACAGAGGTTGCCGGATAAACTGAAAAAGCCCGATGATCCGCCTGCTCAGCTGCCAGTTGAACCACCCGCTCAGCCTCTTGATGGATTCTCTCCTGGTCCGCCAAGTTAAGGGCTCCACCCTGTGCCGGCTCATGCTTGCGCGGTTGGTTTCGGCGTTGAGCATTGCTTGACATAGCGGTTGAGTCCATATGCCTGCTATAGCTCGTGCTCCGGCTTGGGCGAGGGCTTGAATGGATTTTGTCTCGACTGTAAGAGTACGCATCCTGCTGGGCCAGAGCCGTCTGAAGAAGTTCTCTCACCCTTCGTGTCTCAATTGTTGTCGGAGAGTCGCCTTCCATCAGGAGAGCCGCCAAACGAGCCGACGCAGTGATGAGATTCTCCAAAGGGTTAGAAAAGTGACCCGATGGTATTGGTGTGTAATGAAGCGGAGCAGTATTCATACAGGGTGGCTCCATGGCCAGCGGTTGAACCGGCGCCCCAGTCCTGGGTGTCGTGATCCGGTTTGCCTCCGGCGGGTTACTTGGACTGGCCCCGGGTGTGTGGAAGAGATTCCTAGGGTCGTAAGTCAGAGGCAGACGTGACTGAGTTTTCTAGTGCCTTCTCCTCATGACCTCGTTTGACACGTTCAGATCCACCGTGAGCCGAAAAGTCTCCGCTTGAAGCTGCTGAGCACGAGCATCCAAAGCCGCCCTCTCTGCGGCCATCCTGACCTCTTCTGCTGCTAAATTTTCCTTAGCCTGCGCCATCTCTTCACGTAGTCGTGCCACCTCTGGGTCAGGCTGAGCCTTATCCGCCGGCTCCACTACACCAGTCAACAGAGCCGTCAACTTATCCATGAGGTCCATTAGCAGCTAAGCCATGGGCGCGCGGGGTCTCCTGACCCGGCTGCTGCCGACCTAGTGGTTATTGCTGCCGCAGCCGTAGAGTTCTGCCCGGGTTGAGTGCCAGCCATGAAAACTCTGGCTCAATTCGGTGGCTCAGAGTGGTCCGGAATACTGCTGCCATCGGAACAGCCCCCAAGCACGCCATCTTGTAGCCGATACAAAGAATGTGTCTTCCCTGAGGACGACTCGCCGTCAGAATAGATGGCCGTCTCACCGCCATCCACTGATCCTTCAGAGAACTCACTTCCATGGATGCAACCCACGAAGGCATGCCTTACGGCAGGTTGAGCCCGGGCGGATCTCGCGTGCTGAGCCGTCTCGATGAGGTTGGTGCAGACGTCTGGCTCAGGTCCTGACTCGTCGATCTGACCGATGAAGACATGGATTCTGCCAAAGGGGACCCGGTACCCGTACTCAATTGAGCCGGCCTCGGAGCCCCAGCCTTCGCCATCGATGTAGAGCTTGCCACGACGACTCTTGGTCATTCGGCCCACAGCGTATCCCTTGAGCCCTTCAAAGTTGCCCTTCAAGAACTCAAATCCACCGTGCGCTGGCCCCACGGTGGGTGCCAACTGTCGTGGAATTGTCACGGCAGATGTCCTAGCGAAAGGACTTAGTCATAGGGCCATCGCAACTAGGAAGCTTAAAGGGGTTAATTGGGACAAAGGACACGAGAGGTTTATACTGGTTCGGCCCCTTACGGTGAAGGTAAGGCCTAGTCCAGTTGATGTTGTATTGCTAGGTTTCGATGACCAAGGAGCGAATCCGCTAGCTTGGCTATCGATCTCTTCTTTCTTATCCTAAGACGCCGCCGGGTCATCCCCTTATATACACGGGTTGAGGCCTGGCGGCCTACAGAGTCCCGGCCGGCTCATAAAATGTGTCCGGCTCGGTGACTTCTTTTATATGCCTTTCTTTACAAGTCTTTCTTTACATACGGCGGTTTACAATATTGGGCCTTAAGTCGCCTCTGGCTTAGGCCTTCTACAAATCTTAATAAACTATCACCTTGAATATTACTGGGCTTCTTTTGTAACCCGCCATCGGGGTTGACCCGGCCCCTCCTGGGCGGGTCATACCTGGTAGCTATATCCCAAACACTTATCTCTGATAACACCTGTTAAAATAAATCCGAGGCCACCGTCGATCATCTGAGGACCAAGAAATCATACAAGCATGATATCGAGATTTGTTACGAGGTTCACTGATATGGCTACATCCCCGGGCCCTGACTATGGGAGCTCCTCCCCATGACACCGCTACAATACCGCACTCGATCACCCTGGACACCGGCATGTGATGCTTGGTCCTTAGTAGATCAACGGTATTGTAGCGATGTCATGGGTAGGAGTGGGATGTAGCCATATCGGTGAACCTCGTTAACAAATCTTGGTGTCGTGCTCGTGTGATGCTTGGTCCTTGGTAGATCAATAGTGGCCTCGGATTTATTCTAACAACAACTACGATGGTTGGGGCAACAACACAATCATGCCCAAAGAAATCATAAAAGAAATAGAAAAAAGCCACCTAGTGGCATGCACCATGCTACGCTTATGAAGAGGAGAGGCAGCACGCAAAAGCCAGAAGCGCATCTAGCATGAGTCCAAGCCGACCATGGTCCTGCTGCCTAGAAAGCAGGTGCCAGTGCTGCAAGAAAGTAAGGAATTTAAGGAACGAATCAGAGGCCTGCCTTAGGAAGACCCGCTCAATCACCATTTTATTACGTGTCGTCCATAATGTCCACAACATCGCAGCAAATATAAGCCAGAACAGGCGGCGGTTCCGCCCTATCTGGGTAGCTCTGCTCTGAAGTAACTCCGCAGTCTATGGCCTCCCAGTCGGACCCCAGAGCCTCGCGGGCAAAACTCCAGAGGGCACGCGCAGGCGTGCACGAGATTAAAATGTGGGCCCTGGTCTCCGGGACAACACAAAGCCAAGCACCTCCGTCCCAGAGGGGAGGCGGTCACACAACAAATGCCACACGAAGATCTTGATTTTCGGGGGCAATGGAGCCTTCCACAATGGTGGTTGCACGGCATAATGCATGATATGCCGAGCTGACAGAGAACTCACCCAATGGTGAGAGATTCCAAGAAATGGCGTCTGGATAGTCCGGCAATGTCGGCGGGAGGGTTGCCCGCAATCTATTCCACTTTACAATTTTCACCTCCCCGAATGTGCATCGAAACACTATGTTTCAATGCCCATTTTAGATGGCCAGGGAAACCAGGAACAATGGATTAGTGCAAGAGCAAAGAATTACAGGAAACTATATAATCATTCAAATTTTATTGGTAAGTTCTCATGGTTAATTTATCTTTATCTCTGGTTAGGTGTCAAAATTGTGAAACTGAAGAGGGGAGTAAACATTGGTAACTTATATGTGGATGTTGTCCTTGGCAAGTCTGGATGTTCTACACTGAACAGTTGTGATGTATATGATCGACTAGTTGCTAACTGTTTTGTAGTGATATGATGAAAATGGAGTTTGTGGTCTGCCACTCCTGAGATCAACAAACTATGCATGTAGCTATATTTTTACTACAAGTTTTCCAACTGAAAAACACGCCATCAAGTATGTTTAGAAAGTTTGCAGGGATGCTCTATGAGTAAAGGTTGTATGTGCTGCATGAGTTGGTTCCAAGATGGAATGTGTGATGAGACATGTAAACATTATTGCTAGATCACTTACAAGTATGGTAAATTTGAACACTCAGGTTTGGTGTGTAGCCAAAAGTTGACTGTATAAAGAGAGCAATTTCACAAATACAAATGCTTTCACACTTTTTAATTTCACAGGACATTATTTCAAAAACATTAAACATTTTTTTAGGTCTTGGTGCATCTTGTCCTACAAATTAAATACCATAAACATTTACGGAAAAGGTGGACGAGGGATGCAAGGGATATATTGCCAAGAGAAATTCTTTGATACTAGAAAGATAAAGGAATTCCAAAGTGGTCACGTACAAGCAGACCAAGCTCTACATATTAGTGTTGGATATTGTTAAGCTTGCAGACACAATTGTTGATTGATATGTTATGCTAATCGATAAGATGCAGGAACTATAAGCATTGTTGTTGTCGTTGTCGTTGTCGTTGTCATTACCGTTGTCATTGTTGTTGTTGTCTATGCCGTTGTCGTTGTCATTGTGGTTGTTATCATTGTCGTTATCGTTGTTGTCTTTGTCTATGTCGTTGTCGTTGTTGTCGTTGTGGTTTTTGTTGTCATTATCGTTATTGTGGTCGTCGTTGTCGTTGTCATTGTCATTGTCGTTGTCGGTCGTCATTGTGGTTGTCGTTGTCGGTTGTCATTGTGGTTGTGGTTTTTGTTGTCGTTGTGGTTGTTGTTGTTGTTGTGGTTGTTGTTGTTGTTGTTGTTGTTTTTGTTGTTGTTGTTGTTATTGTTGTTGTTGTTGTTGTTGTTGTTGTTGTTGTTGTTGTTGTTGTTGTTGTCATCGTCGTCGTCGTCGTCGTCGTCGTTGTTGTTGTTGTTGTTGTTGCTGCTGCCGCTGTCGTGGTTGTCCTTGTTGTTGTCATTGTCGCCGTTGTGGTCACTATCGTTGTTGTTGTTGTTGTTGTTGTTGTTGTTGTTGTTGTTGTTGTTGTTGTTGTCGTCGTCGTCATCGTCGCCGTCGCCATCGTTATCGTTGTTGTGGTTGTTGCCGTTGATGATGTTGTCGTCATTGTCGTTGTCGTTGTCGTCGTTTATTGTTGAGATCTCGAAACTAATTCATGGCGTGGTTGTTGAAATAAATCTGTATTCTAAAAATGACATGAACAAGACCAACATTTGGAAATGGTGTGGGTCATTTCCAACGACAGCAATGGCCAATGCTCAACTGTTTGGGCATATTTCTCCCTTAGTGGTTTTGGTGATTGGTGATAATGATTTTGCGGACTAATCATGTGCATTGAGCATTTCAGATAATCTGTCATATGGCAGAAGACAATTCGTGCACCTTAGAGCTATTGCGAAGACGGTTTTTTCCTTCGTTTCATTTTCGGTGGATTTGAGTCGTAGGGACACGAAAAGGTTTGGGTAGAATCAACTTGTACACAATCTTTGCACCCTCCTTTCTTTAGAGCAGTTGAGCTTGGCCTTCTCTTGTGCTTGGGCTTTCCAGAGCATACTAAGCGGTAGTATCGCCCTGCTCAGCAGTAGTACCGCTCCAGTGGTACTGCCACAGATCAGTGCTACCCTCACTTCTTCTTGTTCTTTGTGCTCTGTAAATGGGCGGTAGTACAGCGGTACTTCAGAGTGGTAATACCGCTCTAGCAGTACTGCGGCCCTGACTACCACTCCACTATCACAGGTTTACTAGGCATAATACAACTAAGAGGAAGTACCGCTCCTGCAGCGCGATAGTACAGCTCTGGCAGAACTACCACTATTCCAGTATCGCATGGAGTACCGCTTATTATTTTCCTTCTGGATAGCTCTGTCCCTCAAGCGGAAGTAGAGCGGTAGTACCGCCTAGGGCGGCACTACCGCCATGCCCTCATCTTCTACCACGGGTTCCGACCGCTGCTCAACACCAAGCAGAAGTACTGCTCCGGCGACACTACCGCCTCCCTGACCTGCTCAATTGAACGCAGTGGCTGGAACTTCCATGCCAACGGAAGTACCGCTCACCTGAGCGGTACTACACTTGTGCACGGGCTGTGGGTGCATAATAGTTGGATTTCTATCCCCACTATATAAGGGAGTCATCTTCTCTAAGTTGACTTACCTCTTCCTCCCCCAAGCTCCATTGTTGCTCACAAGCTCATTCTTACCCTATCTCTCTCCCTAGCCAATCAAACTTGTTGATTCTTTAGGGATTGCTTGAGAAGGCCTAGATCTACACTTCCACCAAGGGAAATTTGATTCCCCCCACTAATCCCTTGCAGATCTTGTTACTCTTGGCTGTCTGAGTGCCCTAGACGGTTGAGGTCACCTCGGAGCCACATTCCATTGTGGTGGAGCTTCATGGTAGTGTTCGGAGCCTCCAATTAGGTTGTGGAGAGAGCCCCGACCTTGTTTGTAAAGGTTCGATTGCCGCCTTCAAGGTCACCAGTAGTGGAATCACGACATCTCGCATTGTGTGAGGGCGTGAGGAGAATACGGTGGCCCTAGTGGCTTCTTGGGGAGCATTCTCCTCGTACCCTCAAAGGGAAAGAACTTCGGCCACACATCCTCGTCTCCACCGATTCCACGTGTGGTTATCTCTTGCCTTTACTTTGTGCAAGCTTTACTTGTGTTGTTGTTATTGCTAGCATCATATAGGTTGGTCACCTAGTTGCATATCTAGACAACCTATTTGTTGCTAAACCTAATTTGTAAAGAAAAGCTAAAAATTGGTAGTTGCCTATTCACCCCCTTCCCCTCTAGTCAACCATATCGATCCTTTCATCAACGTTCACCCAGCCAGAGGAACAAGATACAGTCGAGCTCTGCTGCAAACATGGGTGGGCTGACTTTTGCCGGCAGCGCCTGTGTAATACATCTCCAGCCTGGCTAGGTTTTATTTCTTTCAAAGTAACCATGCATTTCATTAACACAAAACATTCCAAACTCATGGAAACTGCCGACATGTTTGGTTCCCTACATTATCTCCAACCAGGCCTAGTTGGGCCATGGAAAACATTTTTGATTGCAAACAGGGTGGCTTGGCTCGCACATGCACAAACTTTAAAGAACCCCGGAGCCTGGCTCGATGGGAACACTTGAATCTGTGGTTTCCAGCGAGCCAGGCTGGTTGGGATAGAAAAGGGAGGCAACGCGCACATTACATTGCAAGGTGAAATCGAGCGGAGCTGGTGGGAGAAGGAAACCAGTCAATGTGAGAGGGTGCTAAATCTAGCCTCACCCACCATATACTCGCCCATCCCTAGCTCTAGGACAAGAACTTCCTCTGTTCTTAGCATCGGTGGCAGCGGCGATGATGACTCAGATCTGCGCAAGCGGCGGTGGTAGTAGCACACTCTGGCAGCACGAGCTACTTCTTCCCTTATTGGCATCCGCGTGGTCCTCCTCGACTCAGCCATGGCCCTCCTATCCTCGTCATCATCTCCAAATACGGTAAGCAGGATACAACCCCCCTCCTGCCACACCATCAAGGCAGCTCCAACTTATATCAGTTCCGGCGGAACTGGGTATGTGGTTTGCTTCATGATTCTTGCAATTCATTCATCATGCTAGCTTTAGCCCTTTAATTACTAATTTACTTTGTTGGCCGTTAGGCAAGGTGTATGATCAATTTCGTCATTGCTCACCACACCATCGATGTTGCCTTGGTTATGGACGGACGAATAAAGCTGGTAGTTCAGGCGGCAGCACTGATAGCTGTGATTTAGGCCTGGATCATGTTGCTTTGTGATACGTCTCCAACGTATCTATAATTTTTTATTGTTCCATGCAATTATATTATCTGTTTTGGATGTTTTATATGCATTAATATGCTATTTTATATTATTTTTGATACTAACTTATTAACCCAGAGCCGAGTGCCAGTTTCCGTTTTTTCCTTGTTTTTAGTTTTACAGAAAAGGAATATCAAACAGAGAACAAACGGAATAAAACTTTAGGATGATTTTTCTTGGACCAGTAGAAACCTAGGAAGCTTCGGGAGGAGGCCAGAAGACACACGAGGTAGCCACAAGCCCTAGGGGCGCGCCCCTAGGCTTGTGGGCCCCTCAGGGATCTCCTAACCCTAATCTCAGCACTATAAATCCTCAAATATTCCCCCTATGCCCGAGGCCTCCACCAAAATACTTTTTCGCCGCCGTAAGCCTCTATTCATGTGAGATCCCATCTTGGGGCCTTTTCTGGCACCCTGCCGGAGGGGGATTCGATCACGGAGGGCCTCTACATCAACCTTGCTGCCCTTCTGATGAAACATGAGTAGTTTACCACAATCCTACGGGTCCATAGCTAGTAGCTAGATGGCTTCTTCTCTCTCTTTGATCTTCAATACAATGTTCTACTCGATGTTCTTGGAGTTCTATCCAATGTAATATTATTTTGCGGTGTTTTTGTCGAGATCCGATGAATTGTGGATTTATGATCAGATTATCTATGAATATTATTTGAGTCTTCTCTGAACTCTTTTATGCATGATTAAATATCTTTGTATTTCTCTTCGAACTATCGGTTTGGTTTGGCCAACTAGATTGGTTTTTCCTACAATGGGAGAGGTGCTTAGTTTTGGGTTCAATCTTGCGGTGTCCTCACCTAGTGACAGAAGGGGTAGCGAGGCACGTATTGTATTATTGCCATCAAGGATAAAAAGATGGGGTTTATATCATATAGCTTGAGTTTATCCCTCTACATCACGTCATCTTACTTAAAGTGTTACTCTGTTATTATGAACTTAATACTCTAGATGAATGCTAGATAGCGGTCGATATTTGGACTAATAGTAGTAGATGCAGAATCATTTCGTTCTACTTGTCAAGGATGTGATGCCTATATTCATGATCATTGCCTTAGATATCGTCATAACTATGCGATTTTCTATCAATTGCTCGCAGTAATTTGTTTACCCACCGTATGTTTTCTTTCAAGAGAGAAGCCTCTAGTGAAACATATGGCCCCCGGGTCTATTTTCTATCATATATTTTTAGATCTATAAACCAGAAAACCCAAAAATACCTTGCTGCAATTTATTTATATTTACTTTAGTTTGCTCTTTTATTTATTTTTTATACCTATCTCTATTAGATCTCACTCTTGTTCGTGACCGTGAAAGGATCGACAACCCCTTCTTCGTGTTGTGTGCAAGTGTTTGTTAGTTTGTGCAGGTGCATAGATTGGAGACTTGCTTGTGCCTCCTACTGGATTGATACCATTTCCTCTTCAATGGAAAAATCAACGCAAGCTCAAGAAGTAGCAGGAAGAATTTCTGGCACCGTTGCCGGGGAGGTTCTACATCAAGCCTACCAAGTACCCATCATAAACTCTCATCTCTTGCACTTACATTATTTGCCATTTGTCTCTCGTTTTCCTCTCCCCCACTTCTAAAACGTTTTCAAAAAAATACAAAAATATTTGCCTTTTTATTCGCCCTTCTTTCATTCGTCATTTTCATTTGATTTTCGTTTGCTTGTGTGCTAGATTGCTTGCTTTGTCACGATGTCTCAAGAAAATACCAAGTTGTGTGACTTCTCCAACACTAATAATAATGATTTTATTAGTACTCCGATTGCTCCCGCCACTAGTGTAGAATCTTATGAAATTAAGGTCGCTTTGTTGAATCTTGTTATGAAAGAACAATTTTCCGGTCTTCCTAGTGAAGATGTCGCATCCCATCTAAATACTTTCATTGAGTTGTGTGATATGCAAAAGAAGAAAGATGTGGATAATGATATTGTTAAATTGACGCTATTTTCGTTCTCACTACGAGATCGTGCTAAAACTTTGTTTTCATCTTTGCCTAAAAATAGTATTGATTCAAGGAATAAGTGTAAAGATGCTTTATTTCCAACTATTTTCCTCCCGCTAAGATCATCTCCCTTAGGAACAATGTAATGAATTTTAAGCAACTTGATCATGAACATGTTGCACAATCTTGGGAGAGGATGAAATTGATGATAAGAAATTACCCTACTCGTGGTTTAAGTTTATGGATGATCATACAATTTTTTTATGCCGGATTGAATTTTGCGTCTAGAAATCTTTTAGATTCTGCCGCGGGAGGTACTTTGATGTAAATTACATTAGGAGAAGCTACTAAACTCCTATATAATATTATGGCTAATTACTCTCAATGGCATACTGAAGAAATTAATACTTTGAGTGGAAAGATGGATGAACTTATGAAATTGATTGCTAGTAAGAATGCTCCTATTGTTCCTAATGATATGCCTTTGTCCACTATGATTGAGAACAATAACGCATCTATGGATGTGAATATTGTTGGTAGGAACAATTTTGGTAATAACGTATATTGAGGTAATTTCAAGCTTAGTTCGTTTCCTAGTAATTCCTCTAATAATTATGGTAATTCCTACAACAATTATAATGGAAATTATAATAAAATACCCTCTGATCTTGAGAATAATATTAAAGATTTCATAATTCTCAAAAGAATTTCAATACTATGGTAGAAGAAAATTTTCTTAAGATTGATGATTTGGCTAGGAACGTTGATAGAATTTCTCTTGAGATTGATTCTTTAAAGATTAGGTCTATGCCACCCAAGATTGATATTAATGAGTCTCTAAAAGCTATTAAAATTTCTATGGATGAATGTAAAGAAAGAACCGCTAGGATGCGTGCTAAGCGAGATTGGTTTGTAAAAGCGTGTTCTTCTATCTCTTGTGAAAATCATGATGAAGATCCTAAAGTGATTGGTGATACGTCTCCGACGTATCTATAATTTTTTATTGTTCCATGCTATTATATTATCTAATTTGGATGTTCTATATGCATTAATATGCTATTTTATATTATTTTTGGGACTAACCTATTAACCTAGAGCCCAGTGCCAATTCCTGTTTTTTCCTTGTTTTAGAGTTTCACAGAAAAGGAATACCAAACGGAGTCCAAACGGAATGAAACTTTCGCGATGATTTTTCTTGGACTAGAAGACATCCAGAGGGCTTGGATTGCATGTCAGGAAAGCCACGAGGCAGCCACAAGGTCGAGAGGTGTGCCCCCCACCCTTGTGGGCTCCTCCTGACTCCACTGACGTATTTCTTCCGCCTATATATTCTGAAATACCCCAAAACCTTCCAGGGGAGCCACGAAACCACTTCTCCACCACTGCAACCTTTTGTACCCGTGAGATCCCATCTAGGGCCTTTTCCCGCGTCCTGTCGGAGGGGGATTCGATCACGGAGGGCTTCTACATCAACACCATTGCCTCTCCGATGAAGCGTGAGTAGTTTACCACAGACCTACGGGTCCATAGCTAGTAGCTAGATGGCTTCTTCTCTCTCTTTGATTCTCAATACGATGTTCTCCTTGATGTCCTAGGAGATCTATTCGATGTAATACCTTTTTGCGGTGTGTTTGCCGAGATCCGATGAATTGTGGATTTATGATCAACTTATCTATGCATATTATTTGAATCTCCTCTGAATTCTTATATGCATGATTTGATTTCTTTGCAAGTCTCTTCGAACTATCGGTTTGGTTTGGCCAACTAGATTGATTTTCCTTGCAATGGGAGAAGTGCTTAGCTTTGGGTTCAATCTTGCAGTGCTCGATCCTAGTGATAGAAGGGGAACCAACACGTATTGTATTGTTGCCGTCGAGGATAACAATATGGGGTTTTCATCATATTGCTTGAGTTTATCCCCCTACATCATGTCATCTTACTTAATGCGTTACTCTGTTCTTATGAACTTAATACTCTAGATGCAGGCAGGAGTCGGTCGATGTGTGGAGTAATAGTAGTAGATGTAGAATCGTTTCGGTCTACTTGATACAGACTTGATTCCTATATTCATGATCGTTGCCTTAGATATTGTCATAACTTTGTGCTTTTCTATCAATTGCTCGGCAGTAATTTGCTCACCCACCGTAATATTTTCTATCCTGGGAGAAGCCTCTAGTGAAACGTATGGCCCCCGGGTCTATTTTCCATCATATAAGTTTCCGGTCTACAATTTTATTTTCCTATTTACTTTCTTTGCAATCTTTTACTTTCCGATCTATAAACCAAAAATATTACTTTACCATTTATCCATCTATATCAAATCTCACTTTGCAGATAACCGTGAAGGGATTGACAACCCCTTTGTCGTGTTGGGTGCAAGTTAGTGTTTGTTTGTGCAGGTATTCGGTGGCTTGTGTGTTGTCTCCTACTGGATTGATACCTTGGTTCTCAAAAGCTGAGGGAAATACTTACTCTACTTTGCTGCATCACCCTTTCCTCTTCAAGGGAAAAATCAACGCAAGCTCGAGAGGTAGAAATTGGTGTGACTCCTATTGAATCTTTGTTTTCTAATATAAATCTTGATAAAGATGGGACTGGAGATGAGTCAACTTTAGCTAGAAGTCGTCCCATTGATTTGGAGTTTAAAGATCTTAACGAAAAAATTGATAAAAGTGGGATTGGAGAGGTCAAAACTTTAAGTAGTGATGAACCCACTCTTTTGGATTTCAAGAATTTTAATTATGATAATTTTTCTTTGATAGATTGTATTTCCTTGTTGCAATCCATGTTAAATTCACCTCATGCTTACAATCAAAATAAAGATTTTACTAAACATATTGTTGATGCTATGATGAAATCTATTGAAGAAAAACTTGAGTTGGAAGTTTCTATCCCTAGAAAACTTTATGATGAGTGGGAACCTACTATTAAGATTAAAATTAAAGATTATGAGTGCCTTGCTTTGTGTGATTTGGGTGCTAGTGTTTCCACGATTCCAAAAACTTTATGTAATGTGCTAGGTTTCAATAAATTTAATGATTGTTCTTTGAATTTGCATCTAGCGGATTCCACTATTAAGAAACCTAGGGGAAGGATTAATGATGTTCTTATTGTTTGCTACCTCTTGAGCTTGCGTTGGTTTTTCCCTTGAAGAGGAAAGGGTGATGCAGCAAATTAGCATAAGTACTTCCCTTGGTTTTGAGAACCAAGGTATCAATCCAGTAGGAGTAAACGCGACAAGCCACCAAATACCTGCACAAACAAACACCAACTTGCAACCAATGCGACAAAGAGGTTGTCAATCCCTTCATGGTTATTCGCAAAGTGAGATCTGATAGAGATGGATAAACGTTAAAGTAATATTTTTGGTATTTTTGTTTTATGGAACGGAAAGTAAAAGATTGCAAAAGAAAGTAAATAGGAAACTTAGACTTGTAGATCGGAAACTTATATGATGGAAAATAGACCCGGGGGCCATAGGTTTCACTAGAGGATTCCCTTAAGATAAAAATTATTACGGTGGGTGAACAAATTACTGTTGAGCAATTGATAGAAAAGTGCAAAGTTATGATGATATCTAAGGCAATGATCATGAATATAGGCATCATGTTTGTGTCAAGTAGACTGAAACGATTCTACATCTACTACTATTACTCCACACATCGACCGACTCATGCCTGCATCTAGGGTATTAAGTTCATAAGAACAGAGTAACGCATTAAGTAAGATGACATGATGTAGCGGGATTAACTCAAGCAATATGATAAAAAAAACCATCTTGTTATCCTCGATGGCAACAACACAATAAGTGTCGCTTCCCCTTCTGTCACTAGGATCGAGCACCGCAAGATTGAACCCAAAGCTAAGAACTTCTCCCAATGCAAGAAAACCCAATCTAGTTGGCCAAACCAAGTCAATAGTTCGAAGAGACTTCCAAAGATATCAAATCATGCATAAAAGAATTCAGAGGAGATTCAAATAATATTCATAGATAAGCTGATCATAAATGCACAATTCATCGGATCTCGGCAAACACACCGCAAAAGAGTATTACATCGAATAGATCTCCAAGAACATCGAGGAGAACACGGTATTGAGAATCAAAGAGAGAGAAGAAGCCATCTAGCTACTTGCTATGGACCCGTAGGTCTGTGCTAAACTACTCACGCTTCATCGGAGAGGCAATGGTGTTGATGTAGAAGCCCTACGTGATCGAATCATCCTCCGTGAGAACACCGGAAAAGGCCCCAAGATGGGATCTCATGGGTATAGAAGGTTGCAGCGGTGGAGAAGTGGTTTCGTGGCTCTCCTGGAAGTTTTCAGGGTATAAGAGTATATATAGGTGGAAGATCTAGGTCATGAGGCCACCGAGGGGCCCACAAGGTTGGGGGCGCGCCCTACCCCCCTGGGCGCGCCCTCTGCCCTTGTGGCCGCCTCGTGGCTCTTCTGACTTGCAGTCCAAGTCTCCTACGTGTCTTCTGGTCCCAGAAAGTTCATCACGAAAGTTTTATTCTGTTTGGACTCTGTTTGGTATTCCTTTTTTGCGAAACTCTAAAACAAGGAAAAAACAAAATTTGGCACTAGGCTCTAGGTTAATAGGTTAGTCCCAAAAATCATATAAAATAGCATATTAATGCATAGAAAACATCCAAAACAAATAATATAATAGCATGGAACAATAAAAAATTATAGATACGTTGGAGACATATAATTGTTGCAAATAGGAATTATGTGCCCGTAGATTTTATTGTGCTTGATATAGATTGCAATCCTACATGCCCTATTATTCTTGGTAGACCTTTCCTTAGAATGATTGGTGTGATTATTGATATGAAAGAAGGAAACATTAGATTTCAATTTCTGTTAAGGAAGGGCATGGAACATCATCCAAGAAAGAAAATTAAGTTGCCATATGAATCTATTATGAGGGCTACTTATGGATTTAATACCAAAGATGACAATACATAGATCTATGTTTTATTCCTAGCTAGGGGCGTTAAACAATAGCATTTGTTGGGAGGCAACCAAATTTTATTTTGTGTTTTTTGTTTTTGATTATGTTTTTCAATAAATAAATATTATTACTTCTGTAGTAATTGTGTTTTGGTGTTTTAATTAGTGTTTGAGCCAAGTAATACCTTTGGGATGGTCTATGGTGATAGTTGATTTGATCTTGCTGAAAAACAAAAACTTTTGCACTCATTGCCAGAATTTCAAAAATCACAGAAACGTGATTTTGAACTGATTTTTTCACACAAGATTGATATACAATTTTCTCATATTTTCCTAATTTTTCAGAATTTTTGGAGTTACAGAAGTATACAAAATTTTCAGATTGCTACAGACTGTTTTGTTTTTTAAAGATTCTGTTTTCTATGTGTTGTTTGCTTATTTTGATGAATCTATGGGTAGTACCGGGGGGTATGAACCATGGAGAAGTTGGAATACAATAGATATTATACCAATATAAATTTAGAATGAGTTCACAACAGTACCCAAGTGGTGATTTATTTTATTATACTAACAGAGCTTATGAGCTTTCTGTTGAGTTTTGTGTTGTGAAGTTTTCAAGTTTTGGGTAAAGATTTGATGGACTATGGAATAAGGAGTGGCAAGAGCCTAAGCTTGGGGATGCCCAATGCACCCCAAGGTAATATTCAAGGACAACCATGATGGAAATATGAACTAGAGGCAATAATAAAGTTTTTATTATTATATTTCCTTATTCATGATAAAGGTTTATTATTGATGCTATAATTGTATTGATCGGAAACTTAAATACATGTGTGGATACAAAAATAAAATACCGTGTCCCTATGAACCTCTACTAGACTAGCTCGTTGATCAAAGATGGTGAAGGTTTCCTGACCATAGACATGTGTTGTCACTTGATAACGGGATCACACCATTAGGGGAATGATGTGATGGACAAGACCATCTGTTAGCTTAGCATAT
This sequence comes from Triticum urartu, assembly GCF_003073215.2. Taxonomy (NCBI): domain Eukaryota; kingdom Viridiplantae; phylum Streptophyta; class Magnoliopsida; order Poales; family Poaceae; genus Triticum; species Triticum urartu. The sequence goes on along the minus strand of NC_053026.1, from coordinate 130,146,526 downwards.
GATCGTTCAGTTTATTGCTATTGCTTTCTTAATGTCAAATACATATTCCTTTGACTATGATATCATGCAACTCCCGGATACCGGAGGAATACCTTGTGTGCTATCAAATGTCACAACGTAACTGGGTGATCATAAATATGCTCTACAGGTATCTCCGACAGTGTCTGTTGAGTTGGCATGGATCGAGATTAGGATTTGTCACTCTGAGTATCGGAGAGGTATCTCTAGACCCTCTCGGTAATACACATCACAAGAAGCTTGCAAGCAAAGTGACTAAGGAGTTGGTTACGAGATGATGTTATTACGGAACGAGTAAAGAGACTTGCCAGTAACGAGATTGAACTAGGTATAAAGATACCGACGATCGAATCTCGGGCAAGTAACATACTGACAGACAAAGGGAATTACATATGTTGTCATAAGGTATGACCGATAAAGATCTTCATAGAATATGTAGGAACCAATATGAGCATCCAGGTTCCGCTATTGGTTATTGACTGGAGAGGCGTCTCAGTCATGTCTACATCATTCTCGAACCCGTAGGGTCCGCACGCTTAACGTTCATTGACGATATATTATTATATGAGTTTTGTGATTTGCTGACCGAATGTTGTTCGGAGTCCCAGATGAGACCACGGACATGACGAGGAGCTCCGGAATTGTCCGGAGGTAAAGATTGATATATAGGACGATGCTATTTGGTCACCGGAAAGGTTTCGGAGTGTATCGGGTAGTCATTGGATCACCATAAGGCGTTCCAGGAAGCCCGGGGAGGTTAATGGGCCTTATGGGCCAAGAGTGGGTAACACACTAGCCCACAAGGGGGTGGCGCGCCCCTTCCCTTGGCCGTCGGCCCTAGGGATGGAAAGGGGGGATGGCTAGTGCTACCTCTCGAGCTTGCGTTGATTTTTCCCTTGAATAGGAAAGGGTGATGCAGCAAAGTAGCATAAGTATTTCCCTCAGTTTTGAGAACCAAGGTATCAATCCGGTAGGAGACAATGCGACAAACCACCGAATACCTGCACAAACAAACACAAACTTGCAACTAACGCGACAAAGGGGTTGTCAATCCCTTCATGGTTATTCGCAAAGTGAGATCTGATGGAGACGGATAAACGTTAAAGTAATATTTTTGGTTTATGAAACGGAAAGTAAAAGATTGCAAAAGAAAGTAAATAGGAAACTTATACTTGTAGATCAGAAACTTATATGGTCGAAAATAAACCCGGGGGGCATAGGTTTAACTTGAGGCTTCTCTCAAGAAAGGAATTATTACGGTGGGTGAACAAATTACTGCTGAGCAATTGATAGAAAAGCGCAAAGTTATGATGATATCTAAGGCAATGACCATGAATATAGGCATCACGTCCATGTCAAGTAGACCGAAACGATTCTGCATCTACTACTATTACTCCACAGATCGACCGACTCCTGCCTGCATCTAGAGTATTAAGTTCATAAGAACAAAGTAAGATGACATGATGTAGCGGGATTAACTCAAGCAATATGATGAAAACCCCATCTTGTTATCCTCGATGGCAACAATACAATACGTGTCGGTTCCCCTTCTGTCACTAGGATCGAGCACTGCAAGATTGAACCCAAAGCTAAGCACTTCTCCCATTGCAAGAAAAACCAATCTAGTTGGCCAAACCAAATCGATAGTTTGAATAGACTTGCAAAGATATCAAATCATGCATAAAAGAATTCAGAGGAGATTCAAATAATATTCATAGATAAGCTGATCATAAATCCACAATTCATCGAATCTCGGCAAACACACCGCAAAAGAGTATTACATCGAATAGATCTCCAAGAACATCGAGGAGCACATGGTATTGAGAATCACAGAGAGAGAAGAAGCCATCTAGCTACTTGCTATGTGATAACCCACAAGTATAGGGGGTCGCAACAGTTTTCGAGGGTAAAGTATTCAACCCAAATTTATTGATTCGACACAAGGGGAGCCAAAGAATACTCTCAAGTATTAGCAGCTGAGTTGTCAATTCAACCACACCTGGAAACTTAATATCTGCAGCAAGGTATTTAGTAGCAAAGTAATATGATAGTAGTGGTAACGGTAGCAAAAGGTAACGGTAGTAAAAGTAATATTTTTTGGTATTTTGTAGTGATGATAGCAATAGCAACGGGAAAGTAAATAAGCGAAGAACAATATATGGAAAGATCATAGGCAATGGATCAGTGATGGAGAATTATGCCGGATGCGGTTCATCATGTAACAGTCATAACCTAGGGTGACACAGAGCTAGCTCCGTTCATTGATATAATGTAGGCATGTATTCCGAACATAGTCATACGTGCTTATGGAAAAGAACTTGCATGACATCTTTTGTCCTACCCTCCCATGGTAGCGGGGTCCTTGCGGAAACTAAGGGATATTAAGGCCTCCTTTTAATAGAGTACCGGAACAAAGCATTAACACATAGTGAATACATGAACTCCTCAAAATACGCTCATCACCGGTAAGTATCCGATTATTATCACTTCAGGGTTAATGGATCATAACACATAATAGGTGACTATAGACTTGCAAGATAGGATCAAGAACTCTCATATATTGATGAAAACATAATAGGTTTGGATCTGAAATCATGGCACTCGGGCCCTAGTGACAAGCATTAAGCATAGCAAAGTCATATCAACATCAATCTCAGAACATAGTGGATACTAGGGATCAAACCCTAACAAAACTAACTCGATTACACGATAGATCCCATCCAACCCATCACCGTCCAGCAAGCCTACGATGGAATTACTCACGCACGGCGGTGAGCATCATGAAATTGGTGATGAAGGATGGTTAATGATGATGATGGCGACGGATTCCCCTCTCCGGAGCCCTGAACGGACTCCAGATCAGCACTCCCGAGAGGTTTTAGGGCTTGGCGGTGACTCCGTATCGTAAAACGCGATGAATTCTTCTCTATAATTTTTTTTTCTCCCTGAAACACAATATATAGAGTTGGAGTTGGAGTTGGAGAGGCACCATGGGGCCCACGAGGTAGGGGGCGCGCCCTAGGGGGGCAGGCGCGCCCCCCACCCTCGTGGACAGGTGGTGGGCCCCTGGCCTTCATCTGTTGCAGGTGTTTTTTATATTTTCCAAAAATTTGCTCCATGAAGTTTCAGGTCATTCCGAGAACGTTTGTTTCTGCACATAAATAACACCACGGTAATTCTGCTGAAAACAGCGTCAGTCCGGGTTAGTGCCATTCAAATCATGCAAGTTAGAGTCCAAAACAAGGGCAAAAGTGTTTGGAAAAGTAGATACGACGGAGAAGTATCAACTCCCCAAGCTTAAACATTTGCTTGTCCTCAAGCAATTCAGTTGACAAACTGAAAGTGATAAAGAAAAACTTTTACAAACTCTGTTTGCTCTTGTTGTTGTAAATATGTAAAGCCAGCATTCAAGTTTTTAGCAAAGATTATAACTAACCACACTCGCAATAACGCTTAGGTCTCAAGTTTACTCATATCAATGGCATAATCAACTAGCGAGCAATAATAATAAATCTCGGATGACAACACTTTCTCAAAACAATCATAATATGATATAATAAGATGGTATCTCGCTAGTCCTTTCTAAGACCGCAAAACATAAATGCAGAGCACCTTTAAAGACCAAGGACTGACTAGACGTTGTAATTCATAGTAAAAGAGATCCAGTCAAGTCATATTCAATGTAAACTAACAATAATGAATGCAAATGACAGCGGTGCTCTCCAACTGGTGCTTTTTAAGAAGAGGATGATGACTCAGCATAAAAGTAAATAGATAAGCCCTTCGCAGAGGGAAGCAGGGATTTGTAGAGGTGCCAAAGCTCGGTTTTGAAATAGAGGTGAATAATATTTTGAGCGGTATACTTTCATTGTCAACATAACAACCAAGAGATGGCGATATCTTCCATGCTACACACATTATAGGCGGTTCCCAAACAGAATGGTAAAGTTTATACCCCCCTTCCACCAACAAGCATCAATCCATGGCTTGCTCGAAACAACGAGTGCCTCCAACTAACAAGAGTCCCAAGGTGAGTTTTTTTTGCAATTATTTTGATTTAGTTTGCATAAAGCATGGGACTGGGCATCCCGGTGACCAGCCATTTATCTCGTGAGTGAGGAGTGGAGTCCACTCCTCTTGAGAATAACCCACCTAACATGGAAGATACAGACAGCCCTAGTTGATACATGAGCTATTCGAGCATACAGAACAGGATATTTATTTGAAGGTTTAGAGTTTGGCACATACAAATTTACTTGGAATGGCAGGTAGATACTGTATATAGGTAGGTATAGTGGACTCATGTGGAATAACTTTGGGGTTTAAGGGATTGGATGCACAAGCAGTATTCCCACTTAGTACAGGTGAAGGCTAGCAAAAGACTGGGAAGCGACCAGCTAGAGAGCGACAACAGTCATGAACATGCATTAAAATTAATCAACACCGAATGCAAGAATGAGAAAGATATAATCCACCATGAACATAAATATCGTGAAGGCTATGTTGATTTTGTGTCAACTACATGCATGAACATGTGCCAAGTCAAGTCACTTAAATAATTCAGAGGAGGATACCACCCTATCATACCACATCACAACCATTTTAATAGCATGTTGGCACGCAAGGTAAACCATTATAAGCTCCTAGCTAATCAAGCATGGCACAAGAAACTATGATCTCTAGTTGTCATTGCAAACATGTTTATCCATAATAGGCTGAATCAGGAACGATGAACTAATCATATTTACAAAAACAAAAGAGGTGAGTTCATACCAGCTTTTCTCATCTTAGTTAGTCCATCATATATCGTCATAATTTCCCTTCACTTGCACGACCGAACGATGTGAATAATAATAATAATAGTGCGCGTGCATTGGACTAAGCTGGAATCTGCAAGCATTCAATAAACAGGAGGAGACAAGGCAATATGGGCTCTTTTGTCAGATCAACAATAATGTATATAAGACCCACTTCAACAATTTAATCATGGTCTTCTCCTATCGACCGCCAAAGAAAAGAAAAGAATAAAACTATTTACATGGGAGAGCTCCCAACAAGCAAAAGAAGAACAGGAAATATTTCTGGGTTTTCTTATTAATTACTACTACAAGCATGGAAATTAAACTAACTAAAAGCTACAACTAATTTTTTTGGTTTTTCTTAAGGTTTATTAAACACACAAGAAGAAAGCATAAAAAGGAAAATAAACTAGCATGGATGATATAATGAAAAAGTATGAGCACCGACATCTAGCAATGAGTGTGTGAACATAAATGTAATGTCGGTGGGAAATACGTACTCCCCCAAGCTTAGGCTTTTGGCCTAAGTTGGTCTACGGCCACGGCTGGCCTGGCGGATATCCATAATAGTAGTTGGGGTCGTACTGCGATGCAGCAGCTATCGCCTGCTGAGCTGCGGTGTGGCGACGAGCGGCCTCCGCTCTCCTCTTGTACTCATCTGCCTCCTCTCTGGTAATAGTATATCTTCCTTTTGCCTGATGATCAAAGAAGGCAGTAGCAGGGAGAGTAATATGGACAGCACGACGTCTGTCAAAGATTAGTCGATACTGGAGAGGTGATTCATTCCTCTCGACAAACTAGTTGTGAACCATAGCATTAAAGTCTAGGTAAGTAGGAGGTAATTCAATATCATCTTCGCGTATGGTTATACCAAGAAAATCAGCTATGTGGGTTGCATAAATTCCTCCAAAGAAATCTCCATTAAATCTATTAAGATGCAACCTACGTGCAACAATGGCTCCCAAATTATAAGATTTATCTCCTAACACAACACTTCTAAGAATACTGAGGTCAGGGACACACATATGACATGCCTCATCTTTACCATTAATGCATCTACCTGTGAAGAGAGCAAAATAATGTATAGATGGAAAGTGAATGCTCCCTATGGTAGCTTGTGTAATATCTCTAGATTCTCCCACAGTTATTCTAGCAAGAAAATCTCTAAATTCAGATTTGTGAGGATCCCTTATACTACCCCATTGTGGAAGTTTTCAAGCAGTGGTAAAGTCCTCTAAGTCCATAGTATAAGAATTTTCATAAAGATCAAACAGGACAGTTGGAGAATTACGTGAAGTTGAAAATTCAAACCTCCTCACAAAGGTACTGGTGAGGTTGTGATACTGACTGCACTTCTCTTCCTCGAAGCTCACAAGATCGGCGTTACGCAAATATGCGTTGAATTCTTCTTTAATTCCTGCTCGATCCATAAAATTTTCAGAAGGCCACTCACAAGGACGCACTGGAGCATCTCTTGGTGGCTCTTCATCAGCATGGGTCCTTGCTTCCTTGAGGAACCACCTTGGAACATTTTCCTAAGCATTTTTCTTCCTCTGAAAAATTCTGAAATTTTTTAGTAACTTCAAAATAAAAGTAAACTAAACTCAATAATATTGATAGCAACTACTCCTACAAGTGCCTAGGGCCTATATCATGCATCAAAACTACTTTTGACCAAATAAATTTTACATGCAAGCTCAAGAACAAGGTCACTGAGGGAGTCCGGGATTAGGGGGTCTCCGGACAGCCGGACTCTATCCTTTGGCCAGACTGTTGGACTATGAAGATACAAGATTGAAGACTTCGTCTCATGTCCGGATGGGACTCTACTTGGCGTGGAAGGAAACCTAGGAAATACGGATATGTATATCTCCTCCTTTGTAACTGACCTTGTGTAACCCTAGCCCCCTCTGGTGTCTATATAAACTGGAGGGGTTTTAGTCCGTAGGACAACATACAATCATACCATAGGCTAGCTTCTAGGGTTTAGCCTCTCCGATCTCGTGGTAGATCAACTCTTGTAATACTCATATCATCAAGAATAAATCAAGTAGGATGTAGGGTTTTACCTCCATCAAGAGGGCCCAAACCTGGGTAAAACATCGTGTCCCCTGCCTCCTGTTACCATCCGCCTTAGACGCACAGTTCGGGACCCCCTACCCGAGATCCGCCGGTTTTGACACTGACATTTGTGCTTTCATTGAGAGTTCCTCTGTGTCGTCGCCGTGTGGCTTGATGGCTCCTACGATCATCGATAGAGATGCAGTCCAGGGTGAGACTTTTCTCCCCGGACAGATCTTTGTGTTCGGCGGCTTCGCACTGCGGGCCAACTCGCTTGGCCATCTGGAGCAGATCAAAAGTTACGCCCCTGGCCACCAGGTCAGGTTTGGAAGCTTAAACTACACAGCCGATATCCGCGGAGACTTGATCTTCGATGGATTCGAGCCCCTGCATTGTGTGTCGCGCAGTCACGATGAGTATGATTTAGCTCTGCCATCAGACCGTATTCAGGAGATCGCACCGGCGGCCGCTCCGAGCCTCAATTCGGAGCCAGTTGCGCCATCCATGGACGGGTGGATAGACCCCGTCACGGAGGCCGTATCCTTAGCAGCGATCGAGCCGAATATCGACCTTACCCTTCATGAGAGTTGTGTTGTCAAATTGTCGGATCCTTCTCCAGCCACGGACTCTGAACCGCCTGTGCCCGTTCTTGTCGAATCCGATTGGGCGTCGATCATGGAGTTCACCTCCGCGGATATCTTTCAGCACTCGCCCTTTTGCGACATACTGAACTCATTAAGGTCTCTCTCCTTGTCAGGAGGGTCCTGGCCGAACTATGTCCGGCAGGATTGGGATGCAGATGACGAAGAAATTCGCCGCCCACCCACCACCCATTTAGTAGCCACTGTCGATGACTTAACCGACATGCTCGACTTCAACTCCGAAGACATCGACGGTATGGACGATGATGCGGGAGGCGAAGAGAAACCACTTCCCACAGGGCACTGGACAGCCACCTCATCATACGATATATACATGGTGGACACACCCAAAGAAGGCAATGGCGACGAGACAATGGAGGATGACCCCTCCAAGAAGCAACCCAAGCGCCGGCGTCAGCGGCGCCGCTCTAAGTCCCGCCAAGGCAAAAGTGGCGTTACCGGCACAGGAGATAATAGCACTCCGGATAGTGCCGAAGACGGCAACAATCCCCTCCAGCAAGATTTAGGGCAGGAGGATGGAGAGGCTAGCCCTCCTGAGAGAGCGGCAGATGGAGAGGAGGAGGATGATAATTACATGCCTCCCTCCGAAGACGAGGCAAGCCTCGACGACGACGAATTCGTCGTGCCAGAGGATCCCCTCGAACAAGAGTGCTTCAAGAGCAGGCTTATAGCCACGGCAAATAACCTTAAGAAAAAGCAGCAGCAGCTTCAAGCTGATCAAGATTTTCCAGCTGACAGATGGACTGAAGTCCTGGCGGCCAAGGAATATAAACTCGAACGCCCCTCCAAGAGTTACCCAAAGTGCAGGTTGCTACCCCGACTGGAGGAGGAAGCAACAAAACCTACATCCCCGGCGTATGACATGGCTGATCGGCCACCTAGTGGCCGCGACAGAGAAACATTTCAGCCAAAAGCTCAGCCCACACCCCGACGCCATTCAAATAAAAAGGCATGGGGAAATACGCCAGACCTGCGAGATGTATTGGAGGAAAAAGCAAAACACGCAAGATTGATCTACAGATCACGGGAGCGCGCCACTATGCAAGACGATAATCGTCACGCCGGATACAGTAAAAGTAAGTCCGGCCAGGCCAAACACAGCGGGCAAGACTCATTTGAGCTGCGTCGCGATATAGCCCAGTACAGAGGTGCCGCACACCCCTTATGCTTCACAGACGAAGTAATGGATCATCAAATCCCAGAGGGTTTCAACCCCGTAAATATAGAATCATACGAGGGCACAACAGATCCTGCAGTATGGATCGAGGATTTCCTCCTGCATATCCACATGGCACGCGGTGATGATCTACACGCCATTAAATACCTCCCACTCAAACTCAAAGGACCAGCTCGGCATTAGCTTAATAGCTTGCCAGCAGAGTCCATTGGCTGTTGGGAAGATCTGGAAGCTGCATTCCTCGACAACTTTCAGGGCACGTATGTGCGAACACCAGATGCCGATGACTTGAGCCACATAATTTAGCAGCCAGAGGAATTGGCCAGGCAATTCTGGACACGGTTCCTAACAAAGAAAAAATCAAATCGTCGACTGTCCGGATGCAGAGGCCTTAGCAGCTTTCAAGCACAACATCCGCGACGAGTGGCTAGCCCGACACCTTGGTCAGGAAAAGCCGAATCTATGGCAGCCCTCACGACACTCATGACCCGCTTTTGTGCGGGAAAGGATAGTTGGCTGGCTCGCAGTAATAACATATCAAAGAACCATGGTACTTCGGATACCAAGGACAGCAATAGCAGGTGACGTCGCAACAAACATAAGCGTCGCATTAACAGCGACAATACCGAGGATACGGCAGTCAATGCCGGATTCAAAGGCTCTAAACCCGGTCAGCGGAAAAAGCCATTCAAAATAAGCACTCCGGGCCCGTCCAGTTTGGACCGTATACTCGATCGCTCGTGCCAAATACACGGCACCCCCGACAAGCCAGCCAACCACACAAACAGGGACTGTTGGGTGTTCAAGCAGGCCGGCAAGATAAATGCCGACAACAAAGATAAGGGGTCACATAGCGATGACGAGGAGGAGCCCCGGCAGCCGAACACCGGAGGACAGAAGAGGTTCCCCCCTCAAGTGCGGACGGTGAACATGATATACGCAACCCACATCCCCAAGAGGGAGCGGAAGCGTGCGCTCAGGGACGTATATGCATTGGAGCCAGTCGCCCCAAAGTTCAACCCATGGTCTTCCTGTCCGATCACCTTTGATTGCAGGGACCACCCCACTAGTATATGTCATGGCGGATTCGCCGCACTGGTCCTAGACCCAATCATTGACGGATTTCACCTCACTCGAGTCCTTATGGATGGCGGTAGCAGCCTGAACCTTCTTTATCAAGACACAGTGCGCAAAATGGGTATAGACCCCTCAAGGACCAAACCCACAGAAACGACCTTTAAAGGCGTCATACCAGGTGTAGAGGCCCATTACACAGCTCAGTCACGCTAGAAGTGGTCTTCGGATCCCCGGATAACTTCCGAAGCAAAGAGTTAATCTTCGACATAGTCCCGTTCCGCAGTGGCTACCATGCACTGCTTGGGCGAACCGCATTCGCAAGATTCAATGTGGTACCGCATTATGCATATCTCAAGCTCAAGATGCCAGGACCTCGGGGGGTCATCACAGTCAATGGAAACACAGAGCGCTCTCTCCGCACGGAGGAGCACACTGCGGCCCTCGCAGCAGAAGCATAAAGTAGCCTCTTAAGGCAATCCACTAGTTCGGCGATTAAGGACCCGCACAACTTCAAGCGCGCCCGGAGTAATCGGCAACTGGACCGCTAGCACGTTCCGAGCTCGCATAGCAATGCGGCCCCCACCCCGGTCCCAGCCAAATGGCAAAAACTGTGCCACACATAAATAATTACGCATTAAAAATACCATGGGCACAGGCGGTGAGGGGGGCACGACTATGGCACGCCCCAAGACGCGGCTTAAACCGCACTAGGGGCTTCCCACTTTGTTATTGATACGTCTCCAATGTATCTATAATTTTTGATTGCTCCATGCTATATTATCTACTGTTTTGGGCATTATTGGGCTTTATTATCCACTTTTATATTACTTTCGGGACTAACCTATTAACCGGAGGCCCAGCCCAGATTTGTTGTTTTATGCCTATTTCAGTGTTTCGAATAAAAGGAATATCAAACGGAGTCGAAACGGGACGAAATCAACTGGAGAAGTTATTTTTGGAAGGAAATCTACCGGATAGACTTGGACCCTACATCAGAAGATGAAGGAGGAGCTCACGAGGGTAGGGGGCGCGCCCCCCTGCCTCGTGGCCCCCCCTTCGGTCCACCGACGTACCTCTTGCACCCATATATACCTACGTAACCTAAAACTTCCAGAACAGAGATTAGATCGGGAGTTCCGCCGCCGCAAGCCTCTATAGCCACCAAAAGCCAATCTAGACCCGTTCCGGCACCGTGCCGGAGGGGGAATCCTTCTCCGATGGCCATCTTCATCATCCCGGCGCTCTCCATGACGAGGAGGGAGTAGTTCTCCCTCGGGGCTGAGGGTATGTACCAGTAGCTATGTGTTTGATCTCTCTCTCTCGTGTTCTTGATTTGGCACGATCTTGATGTATCGCGAGCTTTGCTATTATAGTTGGATCTTATGTTTCTCCTCCCCCTCTTCTCTCTTGTAATGAATTGAGTTTCCCCTTTGAAGTAATCTTATCAGATTGAGTCTTTAAAGATTTGAGAACACTTGATGTATGTCTTGCGTGGGATACTCGTGGTGACAATGGGGTATTCTATTGATCCACTTGATGTATGTTTTGGTGATCAACTTGCGGGTTCCGTGACCTTGGGAATCTATGCATAGGGGTTGGCACACGTTTTCGTCGTGATTCCCTGGTAGAAACTTTGGGGCACTCTTTGAGGTTCTTTGTGTTGGTTGAATAGATGAATCTGAGATTGTGTGATGCATATCGTATAATCATGCCCACGGATACTTGAGGTGACATTGGAGTAACTAGGTGACATTAGGGTTTTGATTGATTTGTGTCTTAAGGTGTTATTCTAGTACGAACTCTAGGGTTGTTTGTGACACCTATAGGAATAGCCCAACGGATTGATTGGAAAGAATAACTTTGAGGTGGTTTCGTACCCTACCATAATCTTCGTTCGTTCTCCGCTATTAGTGACTTTGGAGTGACTCTTTGTTGCATGTTGAGGGATAGTTATGTGATCCAATTATGTTAGTATTGTTGAGGGAACTTACACTAGTGAAAGTATTAACCCTAGGCCTTGTTTCCTCGCATTGCAATACCGTTTACGCTCACTTTTATCATTAGTTACCTTGCTGTTTTTATAATTTCAGATTACGAATACCTTTATCTACTATCCATATACCACTTGTATCACCATCTCTTCGCCGAACTATTGCACCTATACAATTTACCATTGTATTGGGTGTGTTGGGGACACAAGAGACTCTTTGTTATTTGGTTGCAGGGTTGCGTGAGAGAGACCATCTTCATCCTACGCCTCCTACGGATTGATAAACCTTAGGTCATCCACTTGAGGGAAATTTGCTACTGTCCTACAAACCTCTGCACTTGGAGGCCCAACAACGTCTAAAAGAAGAAGGTTGTGTAGTAGACATCAAGCTCTTTTCTGGTGACGTTGCCGGGGAGGTGAGTGCTTGAAGGTATATCTTTAGATCTTGAAATCGAGTCTTTTAGTTTCTTGTTTTATCACTAGTTTAGTTTATAAAAGAAAACTATAAAAAATGGAATTGAGTTTGTCTCATACACTTCACCTTTTTAATATCTTTCGTGAGTATGATGGAAATGATAATTGTGCTCAAGTGCTAGAAGAAGAAATCTATAAAATGTTTGGCACTAAATCTTTGAATGATGAGCATGATTGCAATGTTGTTAGTACAAATTCTTTGAATATCCATGATACTAATGATGATTGTACTAGTTATGATGAAAATGTCTCCTATAAACATGTCAATTTTTGTGGAGTGCATTGGGTTTGTAAGTACACACCAAATAGGGAAGATAGATATTGCATGAGGCATAAGTACTTAGAAACTAAATTGCTGCAAGAAAGGCTAGATGATTGTGCTGAAAATTTAAATTTTCTTGGCCATACTTGTGAGCTTTGTAATGAACGTGGTCATTTAACTATCCAATGCAAATTGTTTCATGATCTAATCGTGTCCAAAAATTGTGATGACTTTATTTCCCTTGCATATTATAATGAACTTAGTTTGCTTATGGGCTACGAAGAAATGAAACGTATAACTAAGGATATTCCAAAATTTGCCCTTGATAGAGTTCTTCATTTTGACCTAGAGGAAATTTATATGTATTGTGCGGTGAATTGCATTGAAAATCTTTATATTGCCAATTATATAAAGAAAAGAAAAGAAATAGAAAATGAAGAGAATACTAATGAAAGGGAAGAGACTTCCCAATATCCTCCTATTACTTCTTATGATGAATCAGGTAACAAGGAGGAGCCTCCTATTCAACCAATCTCATTAATAAGGAGCTCCAAAAAGAGGATTGAACCCACACATGATGTGGTGAAGAAGAAGAAAAGAAAAAGGAAGAGAGGTAAAAAGATATCTCTCCCAAATAATGCTGCTCCTATTACTATTGTGCCTCATGAAAATATAATTGTGGAAGATAATGATACTTCTTATGATCTTGAAAATCTATTTGTCACTTGCTTGGAAGAATATGATAATTGCTATACTATTGGTGCTATGTATACTAGTAATGATGAGAGTGATTATGCTTATAATATGAAAAGGCCCAAGCCTGGGGATGCTATGTTTGGTGAAGATGATGTTTTTGAGAATATATTTGCTGCAATTAATATTTGTCCCAAGCATGGGGATGCTACGTTTAATGAAGATGATATTTTTAGTCTCCCAAGTTTTAATATGCAAATTTATAATGATGATAGCATGCCTCCTACTTACGATAATTATTGTGATGATACATATGCTATAAAAAGTAGTGATGATTAAATTTATAAAACTTTTCATGATTATGATTACCCTTTTTCTGAACATTACTTTTAATGTGGAAACAATTTATAGTATTCAAGTCTCTTATGATACTCCCACTATTCCGATTAAGAAGAAATTTGCTTATGTGGAGAGTAATAAAGTTTCTATGCTTGTAGATCATGAAAAGAATCCTTTAGGTGCTGGTTATATTTTTGAATTAATTCATGATGCTACTGAAAATTATTATGAGGGAGGAACATATGCTTGTAGGAATTGCAATAATATCAAGTTTCCTCTCTATGTGCTTAAAATTTCGAAGTTATGCTTGTTTTGCCCTCCTATGCTAGTTGATTATTGTTCCCATAAGTTGTTTGCTCACAAAATCCCTATGCATAGGAAGTGGGTTACAATTAAATGTGCTAGTCATATTCTTCATGATGCTCTCTTTATGTTTCAATTCCTATCTTTTATGTGAGCATCATTGAAATCATCGTGCCTAGCTGGGGGCGTTAAACGATAGCGCTTGCTGGGAGGAAACCCAATATTATTTTTGTTCCTTTCTTTTTGTTCCTGTTTAGTAATAAATAATTCATCTATCCTCTGTTTAGATGGGGTTTTATGTGTTTAATTAGTGTTTGTGCCTAGTAGAACCTTTGGGAAGACTTGGGGAAAGTCTTTGCGATCATGCTGTAAAAAACAGAAACTTTAGCGCTCACGAGAATTGCTGAAATTTTTATTTGGAGAGTGGTATTTATTTAATTATTTTTGAAGATGATTAATAGATAAATTCCTCAGGTCCAGCAATTTATTTGAGAATTTTATGAGTTCCAGAAGTATACGTTTGATCCAGATTACTACAGACTGTTCTGTTTTTGACAGATTCTGTTTTCTATGTGTTGTTTACTTATTTTGATGAATCTATGGCTAGTAAAATAGTTTATAAACCATAGAGAAGTTGGAATACAGTAGGTTTAACACAAATATAAATAAATAATGAGTTCATTACAGTACCTTGAAGTGGTGATTTACTTTCTTATACTAACGGAGCTTACGAGTTTTCTGTTAAGTTTTGTGTTGTGAAGTTTTCAAGTTTTGGGTAAATATTTGATGGACTATGGAATAAGGAGTCGCAAGAGCCTAAGCTTGGGGATGCCCAAGGCACCCAAGGTAATATTAAAGGACAACCAAAAGCCTAAGCTTGGGGATTCCCCGGAAGGCATCCCCTCTTTCGTCTTCGTTCATCGGTAACTTTACTTGGAGCTATATTTTTATTCGCCACATGATATGTGTTTTGCTTGGAGCGTCATTTTATTTTGCTTGCTGTTTGAATAAAATACCAAGATCTTAAATTACTAAATGTTAGAGAGTCTTCATATAGTTCCATAATTATTTGACTACTCATTGATCTTCACTTATATCTTTCGGAGTAGTTTGTCATTTGCTCTAGTGCTTCACTTATATCTTTTAGAGCATGGTGGTAGTTTTATTTTGTCGAAATAGATGAACTCTCATGCTTCACTTAGATTATTTAGAGGGTCTTAAATAGCATGGTAATTTTCTTAAATAATCCTAATATGCTAGGCATCCAAGAATAGTAAAAACTTTCATATAGAGTATTGAATACTAAGAGAAGTTTGATGCTTGATGATTGTTTTGAGATATGGAGATAATAATATCAAAGTCGTGCTAGTTGAGTAGTTGTGAATTTGAGAAGTGCTTGTGTTGAAGTTTGCAAGTCCCGTAGCATGCACGTATGGTAAACGTTGTGTAACAAATTTGAAACATGAGGTGTTATTCGATTGTCCTCCTTATGAGTGGTGGTCGGGGACGAGCGATGGTCTTTTCCTACCAATCTATCCCCCTAGGAGCATGCACGTAGTGCTGAGGTTTTTGATGACTTGTAGATTTTTGCAATAAGTATGTGAGTTCTTTATGACTAATATTTACTCCATGGATTATACGCACTCTCACCCTTCCATCCTTGCTAGCCTCTTCAGTACCGTGCATTGCCCTTTCTCACATTGAGAGTTGGCGCAAACTTCGCTGGTGCATCCAAACCCCGTGATATGATACGATCTTTCACACATAAACCTCCTTATATCTTCCTCAAAACAGCCACCATGCCTACCTATTATGGCATTTCCATAGCCATTCCGAGATATATTGCCATGCAACTTTCCACCATTCCATTTATCATGACACGTTCATCATTGTCATATTGCTTTGCATGATCATGTAGTTGACATCGTATTTGTGGCAAAGCCACCGTTCATAATTCTTTCATACATGTCACTCATGAGTCATTGCACATCCTGGTACAATGCCGGAGGCATTCTTATAGAGTCATCCATGTTCTAGTATCGAGTTGTAATCATTGAGTTGTAAATAAATAGAAGTGTGATGATCATCATTATTAGAGCATTGTCCCAAGTGAGGAATAAAAAAAGAGAAAGGCCATAAAAAAGAGAAGGCCCGAAAAAGAGAAAGGTCATAAAAAAGAGAAGGCCAAAAATAATGAGAGAAAAAGAGAGAAGGGACAATGTTACTATCCTTTTACCACACTTGTGCTTCAAAGTAGCACCATGACCTTCATAGTAGAGTGTCTCTCATGTTATCACTTTCGTATACTAGTGGGAATTTTTCATTATAGAACTTGGCTTGTATATTCCAACAATGAGCCTCCTCAAGTGCCCTAGGTATTTGTGAGCAAGCAAGTTGGATGCACACCCACTAGTTTCTTTTGTTGAGCTTTCATACATTTATAGCTCTAGTGCATCCGTTGCATGGCAATCCCTACTCCTTGCATTAACATCAATCCGTGGGCATCTCCATAGCCCATTGATTAGCCTCATTGATGTTATACTTTCTCCTTTTTGTCTTCTCCACATAACCCCCCTCATTATATTCTATTCCACCCATAGTGCTATATCCATGGCTCGCGCTCATGTATTGCGTGAAAGTTTATGAGTTTGAGATTACTAAAGTATGAAAAAATTGCTTGGCTTGTCATTGGGGTTGTGCATGATGAGGGCATTCTTGTGTGACGAAAATGAAACATGACTAAACTATATGATTTTGTAGGGATGAACTTTCTTTGGCCATGTTATTTTGAGAAGACATAATTGCTTAGTTAGTATGCTTGAAGTATTATCATTTTTATGTCAATATGAACTTTTGTCTTGAATCTTTTAGATCTGAATATTCATACCACAATTAAGAAGAATTACATTGAAATTATGCCAAGTAGCACTCCGCATCAAAAATTCTATTTTTATCATTTACCTACTCGAGGACGAGCAGGAATTAAGCTTGGGGATGCTGATACGTCTCCAACATATCTATAATTTTTGATTGCTCCATGCTATATTATTTACTGTTTTGAATGTTTATGGGCTTTATTATACACTTTTATATCATTTTTGGGACTAACCTATTAACCCAGAGCCCAGTGCTAGTTTCTGTTTTTACCCTATTTTAGGGTTTCGAAGAAAAGGAAAATCAAACGGAGTCCAATTGACGTGAAACTTCACGGAACTCATTTTTGGAAGGAAAGAAGCCCAGAAGACTTGGAGTGCACGTCGGGGGATCTGCGAGGAGGTCACGAGGCAGGGGGTGCGCCCACCCCCCTGGGCGCGCCCTCCACCCTTGTGAGCCCCTCGTGGCCCCCCTGACGTACTTCTTCCACCTATATGTCTCCATATACCATAAAAACATCCGTGAAGACAATAGATTGGGAGTTACGCCGCCAAAAGCCTCCGTAGCCACCGAAAACCAATCTAGACCCGTTCCGGCACCCTGTCGGAGGGGGCAATCCTTCTCTGGTGGCCATCTTCATCATCCCGGTGCTCTCCATGACGAGGAGGGAGTAGTTCTCCCTCGGGGCTGAGGGTATGTACCGGTAGCTATGTGTTTGATCTCACTCTCTCTCTCTCTCTCGTGTTCTTGAGGTGATACGATCTTGATGTATCGCGAGCTTTGCTATTATAGTTGGATCCTATGTTTCTCCTCCCCCTCTTCTCTCTTGTAATGAATTGAGTTTCCCCTTTGAAGTAATCTTATCGGATTGAGTCTTTAAAGATTTGAGAACACTTGATGTATGTCTTGCCGTGGATATCTGTGGTGACAATGGGATATCACGTGATTCACTTGATGTATGTTTTGGTGATCAACTTGCGGGTTCTGCCCATGCATAGGGGTTGGCACATGTTTTCGTCGTGATTCTCTGGTTGGAACTTTGGGGCACTCTTTGAGGTCCTTTGTGTTGGTTGAATAGATGAATCTGAGATTGTGTGATGCATATCGTATAATCATACCCACGGATACTTGAGGTGACATTGGAGTATCTAGGGGACATTAGGGTTTTGGTTGATTTGTGTCTTAAGGTGTTATTCTAGTACGAACTCTAGGGCTGTTTGTGACACTTATAGGAATAGCCCAACGGATTGATTGGAAAGAATAACTTTGAGGTGGTTTCGTACCCTACCATAATCTCTTCGTTCGTTCTCCGCTATTAGTGACTTTGGAGTGACTCTTTGTTGCATGTTGAGGGATAGTTATCTGATCCAGTTATGTTATTATTGTTGAGAGAACTTGAACTAGTGAAAGTATGAACCCTAGGCCTTGTTTCAACGCATTGCAATACCGTTTGTGCTCACTTTTATCATTAGTTACCTTGCTGTTTTTATATTTTCAGATTACAAAAACCTATATCTACCATCCATATTGCACCTGTATCACCATCTCTTCGCCGAACTAGTGCACCTATACAATTTACAATTGTATTGGGTGTGTTGGGGACACAAGAGACTCTTTGTTATTTGGTTGCAGGATTGCTTTTGAGAGACCATCTTCATCCTACGCCTCCTACGGATTGATAAACCTTAGGTCATCCACTTGAGGGAAATTTGCTACTGTCCTACAGACCTCTGCACTTGGAGGCCCAACAACGTCTACAAGAAGAAGGTTGTGTAGTAGACATCACTAAGCTTGTGTCCCTCCACATTCAGATTGACAAGCTCACGTCCTAAATGTTTCTACAGTGCCTTCTGTTTATCTTAGTAATATGCTAATATAGGGATTACCTTGGTCTACTTTAGCTTAAGAAATGGTGGGTTTTGGTGGCGATGCAGCAATTACTTCGACATCAGATCAGTAATTTCCATCAGTCGAACGGATATTTTTGTGTCTGTTGGATATAAAGTTCCTTTGGGTAAGAAGTACTACTTGTCATCAAAATGGATAAAAGGAGATGTTTGTAGACATATTTTAGTTCTAGATACTTCCATTTTTATCCATTTTGATGACAAGCACTCCCTCCGTTCCACAATACATGCCTTCCATTTGTCAAAATATAGATGTATCTTGACATGTTTTAGTATATAGGTACATCCATGATAGAGCCAATCGGATGGTTGAGAACACTACAATTCGTAGCTACAGATGCGTGTGTGACTCCCAGATGCAGAGGCCGGGGGTCATCATCCTCCTTTTTGAGAAAAAATAGACTCATGTGTGAGAGGACGAGTGCATGCGTGCACCTCTTCTCTTCTTGTATAACGTACTACTAAACTCAGAGTACAAGTTTTTGTGGGTGGCACGATGGTGCGTGTGAGAAGTCCCGAGAGATAGGTTTAATGCATCTGAAAAAAAGACTAGCCTAGAGCTCGCCACATGGCTATTCCCGTCGAACGCCCCATTAACCGTAAGATATGTATACGACGGTGCCAGTTATTGCACGTACACAATAGTACTCCCTCCTTTCCGGTTTATAGGGCTTAATTCAAAAATCTCACCAACCAAGATGGTGAGTGGTGGAATATTTTTTATAGTTTGCAAAAGCACCTAATTAATGCTCTTGTTTTTCTCAAAAAATTATGTTTATCAATGCATTAATTGCAATGCATGCATGCATAAAGTACATGCATTGGTCAAATTTCTCTTAATACTTGCATGCAATGATTTAATGCACCTTGGAATCTGAACATGTGTTGGGGAACAACCAAATTGAGCCTTATAAAATGGAAAAACTAATATTTGAATTGCAAATTACTCCACGCTATATTGAATTGCAAACCTGTTCACACCGATCACAACCTAAACGGTTTCCCACTTAGGAGCGTATTAGTACCATGCTATATTGAATTGCAAACCTGTTCACACCGATCACAACCTAAATGGTTTCCCACTTAGGAGCGTATTAGTACCACGCTACTCCCTCCTTCCGGGTTTATTAGGCCTAAAGACAATTTCTCTTAGACCAAGACACATAGTAATTTGCTCACATTAATTCTTTCATTTCACTCCCAATGCACTCTCTCACATGCATGCAGCCAATGAAAAAGCACACATGAAGTATATTAATTTTTCAGCCATGGCACCAACAACAATGGCTTTCAATGCAACCGATGAAATGGTTGCATGCATGCACCTTTCCAAAGCGGGGCCTTACAAAAGGGAGTATATTGAATTGCAAACCTGTTCACACCGATCACAACCTAAACGGTTTCCCACTTAGGAGCGTATTAGTACTCGGTTATAAATACTAGTATGCCAAGATGACTGCACATTCCTCCTCAACTCCTCATCCACAAAAACAAACAAGTCATTCAGCATCCTTCCCTTGCGTCTGCCATGGCTAGCGTGAGTTCTGGGTCGAGAGATTGCCACCAGGGAGAGGTGAGCATGGAAGCGGAAGCATGAGAGATGTCCCGCCTCGCTGCAAGAGCAGCCGACATCTCCCACCATGTGGAAGTAGGAGCACAGAGGTCCCGCCGCGCCGCTGAAGCAGCATAGAGGTCCCGCCGCACCGTCGATGCAGCAAACTGGTCCGGCCATGCCGCGGAAGTAGCAGAGATGTCCCGCCGCGCCATGAATGCAGCAAAGATGTCCCACCGCGCCGTGGCGGCCTGGGAAAATTTCTCGCGGGCAGGCAACGACTGTTACAGGCGCATGCATGCGATCGTCCATAGCCAGATGGATTAGATCTCCGGCTCGGCGAGGTTGCAGGACGACATGATAGCCTCGTTTGAACAGGCTACTCGCGTCATCCGACAACTAAGGGAGGGCAATGAGAGGCTCCGGGCCGAGCGCGACCTGCTGAGGGAGAAGATCGTAAGAAGTGCAGACCAGCAGGAGGAGACAAGTGCCTTGTTGAAGAGGACCAGCGTCATCGTCAAGAAACTAATGGACGAGAATGAGATGCTCCGCAACGAGCGCCAAAGGCTAGTGGAGGAATCTGTGGATGTTCTCAAGCAGCGTCTTGAGGACACAAAAGAGCTCATCGCCGCTCGCCACGGAGACTAGTTTCCTGGTTTCTTTTGATGTAATAATCGGTTTAGGATGTGGATTGTGTCGTCGGTTGTGAAATGTTGGGTTCTAGCGCGGATGTTTGGCCTTTGCTGGCCTCTTGGGATGTTGCGATTTCAATCTGGTAGCTTTTAGTCCTTCGTGTTAGGCTGGAGTTGTGCTGAACTTCTTGTGAATTGTGGTGGTTTTCAGTAATGAAAATCGGAAGGGGCAAGCCCTTCTTTGAACAAAAAAAATTAATTGTCCTTATATATTCATCAGTCTTGCTATAAGTCATAGTAGATGCTATATAGGTCTGTCGGATCTTACATCAAGATCCGTGCTTTCAGATTTTCTTTTTTCTCTCTTAAATCTCAATCGAGTGAGACATAGCCACGCCATTAAACAGAGGCTCGGGTGCTATTAATGGAGACCTTGGGAGAGAGGTGGACGACAGATGGAGGTCAAAGGGCTCTCCTCCCGATAAGCACGCGCAGGGGTCTGATCGCACGCCTCTCGTACTCAAATAGCTACCCTGCATGACGCCTCCTAGCTAATAAAAAATGGGGATGCGTGGCGGCACGTAAATGGTACTAGTAAGTAGAACGCCCACGGTTCCAATAATACTTGTGTTTCCGATTGTAACGTGGCAACACTTGTTCCAAAATGACTTTGTTGATTGTTAATGTGTGCGCCTTCGCAAATCCGACTGCAAATTTACCACAACATGTTGGTGCCATGTCATGGCACCAAGCCAAGTTTCGTTATTTTCATGCGTGTTTTGGATTTATAGGAATTAAAAAACTAAGTTTCTCAATGTTTCCAACCCAGCCACGACGCCCAGAATTTTGAATTTCATTCCCATTTCTCGCATGGAACCTAGAAATTTACCCGAGGACACACATGTGATTTTTCAACCAACTTTGGTGCACTGGAACATGTGCTTGTATTTAAAATTTGAATTATGCACACAAAGGTGACACGTTCCCTCCCAGAACCACGAGCCTTCTTGAGAGAAGCTCTGATTTTCAAGAAGCTTATACCAAAATTTGTTCCTATTCGGCCAATTTTTTTTACCATGGCATGGTACTACCATGACATGACACCATTCCAAGTTTCATGATTTTAAAACCAAGTTTCTCAATGTTCTCGACCAAGCCATGATGCCCAGATGTTTGAATTTTATTCTCATTTTTTCCATGGGACCTACTCCCTCCTTGCATCTATATAGGGCCTTTGATTATTGACAAGATTAATAGCACATGAGATTTATACTATGAAAATTATATTATCGGAAGCTCCTTTGACATACAAATTTGAAGGTATGCTTTGTGTAAGTTGCATGTCATATATTATTGCTCTAACGTTTGGTCAAAGTTAGCCTCAAAAAACGCATTAGGACCTATATAGGTGGAAGGAGGGAGTAGAAATTCATCCGAGGACACAAATGTGATTTTTCAACCAACTTTGGTGCACGGGAGCATGTGCTTGTAGTTCAAATTTGAATTATGCACATTAAATGACCAAAAACTCAATTAATGTGTAAATAAGGCCAAATGAAGCCGGAATAATTCCAAAATTTAACAGGGCACTCATGTAGTTCTATGTTGCCTTTGTAAATAAACTCAAGGGGGACAACGTATATCGTTTCACACTCAAAGGTGGCACATTCCCTCTCAGAACCACGAGCCTTCTTGAGAGAAGCTTTGGTTTGCAAGAAGCTTATACCAAAATCTGTTCCTATTCGGCCAATTTTTTTACCCCAACATGGTAGTACCATGACATGACATCCATGCCAAGTTTCATGATTTTCAGACGTGTTTTGGATTTACAAGAATTTTAAAACCAAGTTTCTCAATGTTCTCGGTCGAGCCACGATGCCCAGATGTTTTAATTTTATTCTCATTTCTTGCATGGGACCTAGAAATTCACCCGAGGACACAAATGTGATTTTTCAACCAACTTTGGTGCACGAGAGCATGTGCTTGTAGTTCAAATTTGACTTATGCACATTAAATGACCAGAAACTCAATTAATGTATAAAAAACGACAAACGAACCCGGAATAATTCCAAAATTTAACGGGGCACTAATGTAGTTCTATGTTGCCTTTGTTAAGAAACTCAAGGGGGGCAGCGTATATCGTTTCACACTCAAAGGTGGCACGTTCCCTCTTAGAACCATGAGCTTCCAAATCGGCCCAATTTTTTTTACCACAACATGTTAGTGCCATGACATGACACCATGCCAAGTTTCATGATTTCCAGGCGAGTTTTGGATTTACATGAATTTAAAATCAAAGTTTCTCGATGTTCTCGGCCGAGTCATGACGCCCAGATGTTTGAATTTCATTCGCATTTCTTCCATGGGACCTAGAAATTCAACCAAGGACACACATGTGATTTTTCAACCCACTTTGGTGCACCGGAGAATGTGCATGCAATTCATATTTAGATTATGCACATTAAAAGTCCAGAAACTCAATTAATGTATAAAAAGGCCAAATGAACCCAAAATGATTCCAAAATTTAACAGGGCACTCATATAGTTCTATGTTGCCTCTGTAAATAAAATCAGGGGACGCAACGTATATCGTTTCGCACACAAAGGTGACACGTTCCCTCTCGGAACCACGAGGCTTGTTGAGAGAATCTCCGGTTTTGCAAGAGGCTTATACCAAAACTTGTCCCAATTCAGGCAAAAATTATACGTATGAAAACAGGGTTTAGATTATCCCAAACATCTCGCTACCTAGACCAATAATGTACTATGATTTGAACTCAACATAAAATGGATACAAATATTTGAATTGGAGAGCGTATGGTACATGTAGTTCATAGTGAAATATGATTACTGCTATATGTATGTTTTTTGTTATGAAGATAATATTTAAATTATTGTATAACTTGACAACAATCATATTCAAATAAGGAAAATTGATTCAAATTTTGTCCATATGCTAGACGACAATATATATGTTCACATGGTGGAGTAAAATGTTCATATATGATGGAAGATCAAAATGTACGACTACATCAATTATAAACCGCAAGGTCACCTAACAATATATTCGAATTCAACATAACGTGGATTCAAAAATTGAAATTCGAGATCATGGCATCTGTAATCATATAAAAAGGGACATTACTCTTTCTTTGGTGGGAATTGATTTGTTTTTTATTTTTGTTGAGGGAAGCGCGAATCGATTTGGTACTGTGCAGGGTAATCTTGTTCTCCCAATTTTTTACATTTTTCTTGTAGTTTTTTCAATGGCATCTATAGCAATATATTAAAAGGGGACATGACTCTCTTGTGTCTTGTATGAATTGTTTTTTTACACGTTAAGTTTGTTCTGCCGAACAAGGAATCCACACCTTGTTATCCTGAAATTTTCAAGCTCGAGTATCTTTTGTCTCACCTGCTTTGAAACTCCCGCTTCTTCATCCCGCGCTGCGCCTTGTTATCCCAAAATTTGGACGCGCGCGAGAACTCCCTCCTCATCCGAAATCGCTCCCGCAGCCCAGACACGTGAAATTCCCCTTCTACCCCTCAGCCGGAAATGAATCTCCATGTCGCGGTGTCAAAACCGGTGGGGGTACGCTGGTAAATTACCCTACATTTCGGACAAGCGCGTCCCTAAGCTTGGCTCCCCCTCCCCCTTCGCCCCCCATTCGTACACCGAGGCCGCCAAAACCAGCGAAACCCCACGCTCCTCTGTCGGCCTCCCAACCACCGCCCAGCCGAAGACTCTTCCCCGACTACGTTGTCCACCGCAACAGCTCGGCTTCCCTCATCCACCGCACCGGATGAGGATCCGTTGTCGATCTCGTCGTCCCGCCGGATCAGCCGCCCCGTCCTCCACCTCCAAGGAGCTGCCCCGACATTCGCCTCGTCTATCGCGCCACCTCAATCCCCACCGCGCCGTCTTGACCTGCCCTACCGGAACCGCAGCACCCTCACCAATTCCTCCGATGAAGTCGAGGCCAACTCGTCGCCACCAAGGAGGTTCTGCACTCACCGCTGCATTTTATCTTTTATTCGATCTCACGGGGCTGCCGGTGCTCGACACCGAGCAGACATGGCGTGTCTCCATCGACGGCGCCGTCGCCGGCCACATCATCCATGGCGTCTCTCCCCCATGTCGTTGCTTCCTCGGCGGCGACTTCCACAACTGCACTAGCTGCAGCTGCTCCGGCTCTCGCTCGCGTTGCGGCTCTGTTATTGCTGTTGGTCATGCTGCTGCACTGCTCCTGCTTTCGTTCATGCTGCTGCTCTGCTTTTGCTCTCGCTTGCGCTGTTGCTACTGCTGCACGACCTCCGGCAGCTACAGGAGTTGCTGCTTTAGCACTCGCTCGCGGTGCTATTGCACGACTTGCTCTCTGCTAGTGCGTTCCCTGCTCGAGCGTCTGCTGATTTAGATCACTGCTTCTTTGCTACTAGTGCTCGAATGCCCTAAACATCTATTGCAATGCTCTGTTACTAGTTCAATTAGTTTTGACAGTAAAATTCAATTTCGACTGTGAAATTCATTTCCTTCAGTTAAGTTCAGAGTGAACAGTACTTACAACATCTGTCGGAGCGGTCGTGGCGCAGCTGATGCGTTTTACATCTAGCACTTTTTGGTGATGTATTTTACATCATCTATTGCAGATGATATTAGGGTCCCACTTCAGATCAACGTTGTCTGTCTTTTCATGCTTCAACCTTGTCGCCGTACACCTTAGAGGAGCTGCTCCAACGATGGAACCGTCCATCACAGCGGAGCAGTAGCCTCGACGCCGTTTCCAGAGGCCTCAGATCTTCTTCCCCGCCTCCGATAGTCACACCAGCATCATCACCATCCTCCACGTCCAACCCAATGATGCTGAGGTCCACAAGGCTATGCCAAAGAGGTTGTACACTCGTCGCATCACTTTGTTTCTCCATTCCTCTGTTCTTCCAATTCATGTGAGCCAAATACCCAGGTTGACTGAAATCCTATGTTTCCAAATGCTCTGTTTTGCACGTGCATTCCTATCCTATTCCTGTTTTTTTCCTGTCCCTGCGTTTATAGAATCCTCCAATTCTAAGGAGCCCTTACAGATTTACTTCATTTTCAGATAGGCGTCAAAGAAAACTTTGTGTGTTATGTCCTGCTCCTGCCGTGCCATCATCCACCCCACCTGAGGTGCACCATTGATAGAAGCGTTCACTGCAGCAGAGATCCCCCCTACAGACTTCCTTTTGCCGCCTCAGATCATCTTCCCCATTGCCGGTAGCCACGCCAACTGCATTACCATCATCGACTGAGCAGATGAACCTGAGGACTACACAGTTCTGGAAGAGAGGTCGCAGTCTTTCGTGTTTGCTTACGTTATACATCGGTTATTATTACCTGCTACTTTATCGTTCAATCTTGAGTTTTGAATTTCCCATGGGTCTCATATCGAGCCAGCAACAAATAGTATATGTCTACTATCTGGTTCATATGGGGTCTTCTATGTGGTTCATGTTGGGTGGGCAACAAACAATAGATGATCCATTGTCTATCTTTTTAAACTGAAGCTATAATCTACCTGCTATCATTAGTTTTGGATCCATCCACTCGTTTGCTACCATCAGTCTTGATTTTTGCATGCATCCCTTAGGCCTTACAAAATCTAACTATTTTTTATTATGCATGTCAGATATTGTACACAATTGTACTGAACATGTAGAGAAAAAGAGAAGACCGTTGCATGCGAATATAATGTCATGCAGACGCCGCTCCATGGTGGGCGAAGTGGCCCCCCTCCTGCATTTCCAGATTGTATTCCAGAGGAAGATAACTGTTCAGATGGAGATTCAGAAGGAGCCGACCACGCCTGTTTACCACCTGAGGTGTTTGCTCTAACCTGGCATGCTGATGTTGGTCATATCATGCATATGGCGCCTTGCATTGCTTACATTATACATCTTATATGTCATCAGCTTAGTTTAGATTTGCTTTCTGTGAATGCCACCTTTTTGGTTTCTATATCATACTCTTCCTGTGCATCAGCCATTTGAGTCGGTCATGGGAAAATCTGGAGTGAAAACAAGGTCTTCTGAGCAGTCAGTGCTACCTGTCGATGCAGATTTCTTGTTGGTTACAGATAGCTCCTCAGAGGAGGATTCAGAGAGAGATGACCAGTCGTATCCCCCCCCCCCCGAGGTGCATGCTCTAAATTGGCTGGGTTATATTGCTCATATCATGCTTATGGTGTCTTGCATTGCCATGCCATCTGCTTAGATTAGACATGCTTTGTGTGAATGTCTCCTGTTTGCATTCTATATTAGATATGTGAATTATGCAATTCCATGTTTCTCAGCTATTTATCATATATGTGAATAATGCACCGCCATGGAGCCAGGCATCATATATGTGAATTATCTCATGCCATCTTTTTTTTCATTACGTATTCCATTTGTCGACAATCTGTGTATATTGAACTACTCTTCATGTGTATCAGCCATTTGAGCCGGTTATGGAAAAATTTGGAGTGAAAACAAGGTCTTCAGAGCAGGCAATGGTACCTGTTGAAGCATATATCTCGATGGTTATAGGGAGCTCCTCAAAGGAGGATTCAGAGACAGATGACCAGTCCTATATCCCACCTGAGGTGTATGCTCTAACTTGCAATATTTATATTTCTCATATGATGCATATGGTGTCTTGCATTGCTTAGTTTAGTCATCATATGCACAATATTGAATTCTATCTGCTTAGTTTAGAGATCATACATGCGAGCGCTAGCTTCTTAGTATATGAATCAATTGTGTCAATCATATCATGCCATCCTGTATACTTAGACAACATGTATGTGAATTATTTCATCCCAACCTATTTTAGAAAGACATCATATAGTTTTCTCATGTCATCCTGTTTAGGTACTCATCATATGTTGAATTATGCAATTATATCCTATTAAGTTATCCATCATATATCTGAAACTGTGTCATGCTATCTTGTTTAGTTAGGCATCATATATGTGAAATTCTGTCATGATGTCCTGTTTGGTTAGACAACATATATGTGAATTATCACATCTGTCTATCATACAATGTCTGTACGTTCAATTTCTTTTCTTGTTTATCAGCCATTTGAATTGGAGGGGGTGATGGCAGTATCTAAGGGAGCAAAAAACCCATTCTTCACAAAAGACAGTGCTAGCCATCGATGCAGATAGAACCATGGTTGTACGGGCCCACAAACTAGCCCCACCACACATAATCGAGACTCTTCCAGATTGCACACTTACACCATTGGGTAGAGAACCAGCTACAACCCATCCAACCGCAACCCTAGCGGATAGTAACCCACTTATAGTTGACAAAGCACCATGTCCACCATAGAGTACCCCCACATGAGCAGTTTGTAAAGCTACTGCGGTGCCCAAAGCACGAAGACCACCACAGCTAACCCAAACTCCACGTTTAAAGCAGAAGAGCAACTGTTCTCAGGTCAGATTCCATAGCTATGGTCCATAATCCTTTGCTGTTGCATCACTGTATTTACTCATACCAACTACTTTCGAATTTGAAGGATCCAATTGAAACTCCAATGGCGCAACAGGTATGTTTTAACCTATTTCTTTAACTGGATTGATCTTCTAACTTCTTGCTCTATGTTGATTTCAGTTTAAGTTGTATAAACAGTTATGTTCTCATGTGATGCACATTACAAGTGCTGCCAATGTTGTGTAGTTTCTCACACTTATATTCTGTCTATGCTGCTGTGTCTTAAAAATATATGAGTTGAACTGTGTCTCTATCTTGATTAGGGAACATAAACTAGAATTATATGGACAATACAATGACCATAATACATAGATATATGTTTGTTTCATGCTGTTATCCTGTCCACCTTACTACTGAACTGGTTTACCAAAATGAGTTTCGTATACTACAAGCTAAACCTGTGATGTCTCTGCTTGTTTCTCTTGTAGTATGCAAACAGAATATTGGAGAAGAGCACCCCACCATGCAATGGTAGAGAAAGTAATGCAGATAAGGTTCAAGATAGTGAGACAACCCTGTTGGTCTCCAAGAAAGGTGATAAAAACGATCTTGTAGACAATGAGAAAACCCCACAGTCCTGCGTTGATGTAGTGTTCGAGTTACTGGACAGTACCGCTAGCACAAGCTCTTCGAACTTGCTGCCTGAATCACTTCGGCTTCTTCAGTCTCAGCTACAAGCTGAAAGGCATCAGTTAGCTGTGCTGCGGTAAGAAGCCGAAGGACTGAGGAAGTCCCTGCAGAATTCAGATGTGTACTTTCTTATGCAACAGCAGCGCTGGAGGATTTAGGCGCCAAACAAGAGAAAGTTAATAAGCTTGCTAAGCATCTTGCTAGCATTATGGGTACCCAGGATATTGTTTCTTGAACTCTTCCAAAGTGGTTTCAGTTCTGGACTTGTTTTGCTGCAGCGTTTATATGCTGCTTTGTTCCCTATATTTGCACTGGTGGCGAACTTTGATGCCCAGTGGATGTAATATGTGTAATAGCCGTGATAGCCTAGCATAAGTTGCTTGCTTATTTATTTCCTTGTTGTCTTGTTTATTTGTTTGCTTGTAGTCAGTGTAGTTCTTTTTCCGCGGTTTTCTAGTGGCTGCAATAACCCATTTTTTAAAACTAGGCCACAATAACCATGTGCTAATATTTACTGTAGTGACACTGGGCCTCCTACAGGCCGTAGAAGCAGTGGGCCTTCTAAACAGTAGGCCTTCTACGGGCCATAGAAACAATGGGCCTTCTACGGGCCGTAGAAACAATGGGCCTTCTACGGGTCGTATCATCAATGGGCCTTATACGGGCCGTATGATCGATTGGCCAAACATGGGCCAATAACAGGCCGCATTATGGCCGTAAATGGGCTAGAGTTGGAATCGTCCGTTCATGGGCCGACCATAACAGGCCATCGTTAATAGGCCGTATTTGATGATACTATGAAAACGGCCCAACGTATTAACGGACCACAAACGAGCCGACTGTAACCACGGGCTGAATTTGGCCCAGAAGCAGAAAATGACAATAACGGGCCGTAAGTAAACGAATGCTGGAAATGAGCCCAAGAATAAATGGGCTCTGAGAAGGCCAAAAGATAACATGGGATGGAAACGGCCCAACGGAATAACGGGCCGTTAATGGGTATAAAGTGATACACTGTTCATTACGGGCCAGTTTCACCACGGGCCATTAATGGGTGTAAAGTGGTACACTGTTCATTACATGCCAGTTTCACCACGGGCCGTTAATAGGCCAAGAGTTACATAGGGCCTCATATGGGCCGAAAGACGTCATGGGCCATACATGGGCTAGAGGTGAAAACGGGCTGGAATCATATTGGATGGCCCAGATGATGCTACTGGGCCTAATTCGGATAGGGCGTAACGGGCCTTGGGTTAGCGGGCTGTAAATGGGCTATATGCGAACAGGCCGTTAACAGGCTTTCCATGGGCCGGCCCACCACCTTTTGACCAAGTCAAACAGGCCGGCCTTTTCACAGGAATGGGCCTCTGTTGGGCCATGCCACGTGTCAACGTATCATAGGCACCTTCTGTCCAATGAGTGGATGACATCTGTCCCAACGATGAGCCGACACGTGTTTCCTCCAGCCAATGATGATTTTACACGTGGAAAATCCCCATTGGTCGGGGCTGTTAATGGGTTATCGGATCCAAAACCCGACGCAATAGCTTAACGGCATTCCGTTACGGTGGATGCCACGTGTCGGTCACCCTTGACGAAAGCATTTCTGTGACGCGCGATTTATCGTCATGGAAGTGCACACTTCCGTGATGATAATTTTGGTAATGTCATGGAACACTTCTACGACGACACAGGTATGACTATCTTGTTTCTGTCATAAAATCATCATGCATGTTCATGCATGACAAAAAACGCGACCTACTGTGACAAACACGTATCATCACGGAAGTGTATTTTTTTGTAGTGAGCGATGGTCTTTTCCTACCAATCTATCCCCCTAGGAGCATGCGTGTAATACTTTGCTTTGATAACTTGTAGATTTTTGCAATAAGTATATGAGTTCTTTATGACTAATGTTGAGTCCATGCATAATACGCACTTTTCTCACCCTTCCACCTTTGCTAGCCTCTCTAATACCGCGCACCTTTCGCCGGTATCATACACCCACCATATACCTTCCTCAAAACAACCACCATACCTACCTACTATGGCATTTCCATAGCCATTCCGAGATATATTGCCAAGCAACTTTCCACTGTCCCGTTTATTATGACACACTCCATCATTATCATATTGCTTAGCATGATCATGTAGTGGACATCGTATTTGTGGCAAAGCTACCGTTCATAATTCTTTCATACATGTCACTCATGAGTCATTGCATATCCCGGTACACCGCCGGAGGCATTCATATAGAGTCATATTTTGTTTGAAGTATTGACTTGTAATTGTTGAGTTGTAAGAAAAATAAAAGTGTGATGATCATCATTATTAGAGCATTGTCCCAATGAGGAAAGGATGATGGAGACTATGATTCCCCCACAAGTCGGGATGAGACTCCGGACTAAAAATAAAAAAATAAAAAAGAGGCCATAAAAAAAGAGAGAAAAGGCCCAAATAAAAAAAGGAGAGAAAAGGAGAGAAGGGACAATGCTACTATCCTTTTACCACACTTGTGCTTCAAAGTAGCACCATGATATTCATGATAGAGAGTCTCCTATGTTGTCACTTTCATATACTTGTGGGAATTTTTCATTATAGAACTTGGCTTGTATATTCCAATGATGGGCTTCCTCAAATTGCCCTAGGTCTTCATGAGCAAGCAAGTTGGATGCACACCCACTTAGTTTCCTTTTGAGCTTTCATATACCTATAGCTCTAGTGCATCCGTTGCATGGCAATCCCTACTCACTCACATTGATATCTATTGATGGGCATCTCCATAGCCCGTTGATACACCTAGTTGATGTGAGACTACCTTCTCCCTTTTTGTCTTCTCCACAACCACCATTCTATTCCACCTATAAGTGCTATGTCCATGGCTCACGCTCATGTATTGCATGAAGATTAAAAAAGTTAGAGAACACCAAAAGTATGAAACAATTGCTTGGCTTGTCATCGGGGTTGTGCATGATTTAAATATTTTTTGCGGTGAAGATGGAGCATAGCCAGACTATATGGTTTTGTAGGATAACTTTCTTTGGCCATGTTATTTTGAGAAGACATTATTGCTTTGTTAGTATGCTTGAAGTATTATTATTTTTATGTCAATATTAAACTTTTGTCTTGAATCTTTCGGATCTGAATATTCATAGCACAATTAAGAAGAATTACATTAAAATTATGCCAAGTAGCACTCCGCATCAAAAATTCTATTTTTATCATTTACCTACTTGAGGACGAGCAAGAATTAAGCTTGGGGATGCTTGATACGTCTCCAACGTATCTATAATTTTTGATTGCTCCATGCTATATTATCTACTGTTTGGGACATTATTGGGCTTTATTATCCACTTTTATATTATTTTTGGGACTAACATATTAACCGGAGGCCCAGCCCAGAATTGCAGTGTGTAACATCCCAAATTTTCAATTTGGAATGTTATACATAGATCATCATGCATATCATATTTTCTTGCATTTTGGTTGATCCTAGAAATTTCACGCAACTCAAGGACCCTCGGAGAGAGTTGGAGATTTCATTATTTTCATATTTGAGAGTTTTCTCGAATTTTGGAAAATAGGATCATTTGATTTATTTATTTCATCTTCAAATAATTTTCCGATATCAAAAATATACGAGAGGGAATAATATGACTTTCCCAAAATTGAGGAAAAAAGAAGATTTAATAAATAGATCAATTTTGGTTTTCCCGGAGTTTTATTCGCATTTTATTTGGATAGGGAAAAATGCGTGTTTTCAAAAATTGCATTTTAGGTCCGGAGAAAAGTTCATTTTGTTCGACTCATTTTTAGGAGTCGGGGAAAATTTACTTTAGATTTTTCGGAGCCCGTTTAGATTTTCTTTTCTGTTTTTTTTCTGCGCGTGAAACCGTTTAAAAAAAAAGAAAAAAAGAAGCCTCCCGCAAGGCATGGATTTTATCACCGGACTACCCAGGACGAAAGCAGGCTATGACTCGATATGGGTAGTAGTTGATCGTTTGACGAAGGTAGCACATTTTATTCCAGTTAAGACCACTTACACCAGTGCTAAGTTGGCAACGATATACATGACAAGGATCATTTGTTTGCATGGAGTTCCGAGGAGTATCGTATCAGATAGAGGAACCCAGTTTACCTCAAAGTTTTGGAATCAGTTGCATGAAACTTTAGGAAACAGACTAGAGTTCAGCACAGCTTTTCATCCGCAGACAGATGGACAGACCGAGAGAGTCAATCAGATTTTGGAAGATATGCTGAGAGGCTTGTGCGCTAGATTACGGATCTAGTTGGGACGATAATTTGCCATATGCAGAGTTCTCTTACAACAACAGTTACCAAACCAGTTTGAAGATGGCCCCTTTCGAAGCCTTGTACGGAAGGAGGTGCAGGACACCGTTGTCATGGGACGAAGTTGGAGACCGCCAGTTGTTTGGACCAGACTTGATTAAAGAGTCTGAACAGAAGGTGAAGTTGATTCGTGATAGGCTCAAGGTAGCCCAGTCCAGACAGAAGAGCTACGCAGATTCTAACGCAAGGAGACAGTTTACGAAGTCCGGAGACAGAGTTTATCTCGAGTATCCCCACTTCGAGGAGTTAAGCGCTTTGGAGTTAAGGGAAAGTTAGCACGCGTTTCGTTGGACCGTATAGATCTTGCAACGTATGGGAGAAGTCGCTTATAAGTTGGAATTACCAGAGGGACTGTCAGGAGTTCATGATGTATTCCATGTTTCTCAGCTGAAGAAATGTCACGCCGAGATGGCGGAGGTACCGCTAAGAGATACCGTGCCACTCGAAGCGATTCAGTTGAAGGACGACTTAACGTATGAGGAGAAGCCAGTCAAGATTCTCGAGTTTGCCAGTAGAGTTACCCGCAGCAAGGTTATCAAGTTTGCAAAGTTCAGTGGAGCCACCACTCACGAGGATGAAGCCACCTGGGAACGAGAGGAAGATTTTGCTCAAGGACCACCCTCACCTATTTTCTAGCCAACCCGAATCTCGAGGGCGAGATTCATCTTAAGGGGGGTAGGTTTGTAACATCCCAAATTTTCAATTTGGAATGTTATACACTAGATCATCATGCATATCATATTTTCTTGCATTTTGGTTGATCCTAGAAATTTCACGCAACTCAAGGACCTCGGAGAGAGTTGGAGATTTCGTTATTTTCATATTTGAGAGTTTTCTCGAATTTGAAAAGGGATCATTTGATTTATTTATTTCATCTTCAATAATTTTCCGATATCAAAAATATAGAGAGGGAATAATATGACTTTCCCAAAATTGAGGAAAAATGAAGATTAATAAATAGATCAATTTTGGTTTTCCGGAGTTTTATTGCATTTTATTTGGATAGGGAAAAATGCGCGTTTTCAAAAATTGCATTTTAGGTCCGGAGAAAAGTTCATTTTGTTCGGCTCATTTTTAGGAGTCGGGGAAAATTTACTTTAGATTTTTCGGAGTTCGTTTAGATTTCTTTTCTTTTTTTTTTTTCTGCGCGCGAACCGTTTAAAAAAAAAAAAAAAGAAGCCCGCCAGGCCAGCCAGGCCAAGGCCCAGCCAGCCGGCCGCCCCAGCCCCCAGCTGCGGGCGAGCGCCAGCGCCAGGCCGCCGCCTCGCCTCGTCTTAGCCGAATCCTTTTAGGATTCTAGGCTAGTTTCTTTCCTTTGTTCCGTTTTTCCTTTTTCTTCTAGGACTCTTTTTCCTATTCTATTTCTTGTCCCCTACCCCAAGTCTCCTCTCCCCTCCCCAATATAAATACCCCAACACCCCCCTCTAAACCCATCAAATCAAACCCCAAGCCCAAGCCGCACCCCACCCCGCGCCCTACACCGCCCCACCCCCCCACCGCCACCGCCACACCTCCCACACCCGCCGCCGCCGCACCTTGCCACGCCGCGCCGCACCTTGCCCACGCCGCCGCCGCCCTACGCCGCCGCCGCCGGAGCCCCTCGCCGGAGACCTCGCCGGAGGTTGCCCCGCGTCTCTTTTCCTCGGATCGTTTTCTTCTAATCGTTCCGATTCTTTTCTTCTCTTCTGTTCGTTTTCTAGATCGGTTTTTCGTTTCGGTTTTCTTCTCCGAAACCCTAGATCGGATTCGTTTTCTTTTCCGATTTAGTTGCCTTTGGACCGTTCGCCGGACCGTTCGTCCTAACGAACGTGATCACCGGATTCTTCTAGAGTTAACGAATGTTCGTTCGTTAATCTGTTCGTCGTTTTTCTTTTTCTCGGATTTTCCGCGATTATTTCTGATCGTGATTTCTGATCCGATTTTCGTTTTAGTATAACTTCTCGCTCGTTTATCGGAATCAGGCGATTCAAGCGCCTGGAGTTTCGTCTCGAAACCCTCTTTCCGTTTAACCAACTTAAATAAGTTTTTTCTTCTGTAAAAATTGTCTTAGATCCAGAATAGTAAACGAAGCTTGTTTCTTTTGATGTTTGTCTTTCGTTGCTTCGTTTGATTGGATTCTTTTTGCCTACCAGAGTTCTTAAGTTGAACCTTCTGGTTAGATCTCTTATTCGAGTTTTACCTGTGCATTAGATGAGTACTTATTATGTGCTGGTTTGTTTGCGATAGAGTACCCGGAGTGCGCCGCTTGTTACTTCGAATCGCTAGGTTTCCCGGATCATCAGCAAGGCAAGTAACACTTTGATCATACCTCATACTACCCGGTTTTATTGCATTAGATCAATCCTTACACATTGCATGATTAGGATCTAACTAAATTGAGGGTTTGGGAAGTAGTTGAGGTAGTACCTATTACCTGTTTATTATCAAACCTTTGGGAGTTACTTCTACGTTGCTTATTATGCCATGCTATGCTAGTAGACGTGGATTGGGTGAGTGTATCCATGACAGATGTGAGTTGGTTAATTAATGGTTTATTTAAGGTGGCAACTTAAAAACACATCTGGGTGGATTGAGGTACCTGGGTATTCCAGGATTGCCTGTTTTCTTTTGGACCGCCACCTAGATTCAAAGGGATCATGAGATTATTCATGCTAGAAACTTCCGTGTGCAGCCACAAGCTACTATGGGCTCTAGCATAGTTGCCTAACTCATGCGAACTCTTACAGTGGTAGACTAGCAGATGTAGGGGATGTAGGTGGTACGGTCTACCCATTATAAGGTGCTAGCGCTTCTGAAAGACTATGTCTCGACCATCCGTTTCTCAAACACCGTGTAGTGCGAGAAAGCAAACGGAGGCAATCGAGTCTTGTGGGGAAAAGTGCGCAAAGCTCTACAGAGTGTATAAACTAATCATGGTTAGCCGTGTCCCCGGTTATGGACATCTTGAGTATCTAGTACCTAGATTATCATGTGAATCTCAACATGTTACTATAAAATTTAATTTGATGGGTTTGTTTAATGATGATGTTTAATTGGGATTGAGGATGCTATCGACCATTCTCAATGTTTAACAACCACCATGATAGTTAAATAAATTTATTCCTTTGCAGTAGGGAAAACTTAGCTTTTCGCAAAACTGTAACCATAGAGCTTTCCACCAGCCAAATATGCATGTAGACTAGCTGTCTCTTTCCATTACTCTCTATGTGTTACATTGCCAGCATATTCCATGTGCTGACCCGTTTCGGGCTGCAACGTTAATGTTGCAGACTTTTTAGACGACAATTAAGGAGTTTTAGGTCGTGGTTCTATACTCAGTGATGCCGTTGGAGTTGATGGACTCACTTATCTTCCAAGCCTTCCGATGTTATCGTTATTAGATGGCCTTAAGCCATATTTATTGTAATAAGTTCTCTATTGAGACACTCGATGTAATAAGTGTGTGATTGCTACTCTGTTATAAATCCTTCAAGTATTGTGTGGTGTCAGCATTACTGATCCAGGGATGACACCGGAGCACAGAGATTGGACCGTTTGAGGTCTGGTCGCTACAAGATGGTATCAGAGCACACGCTGACTGTAGGACATGACCACTAAGCTAAAGACCTAGATCACTACTCACTCTCTTCTCTTTCTGACTCCTCATCTTTTCTACTCTTTTAGGATGGCGGATGCAAGGAACAAGTTCACGCAACCGGCTGAAGATACACCCTTTGGACGTCACTTGAAGGAAGTCACTAGATATCTGAACATAGGAGTACCAAGCTTCACCGGAACCTACAACGCCACTTTACCTGAAGAAGAGCGCTGGATGATTCAAGTTCAAGTTCCAGGAAGGACATTCATGCCAGTCACTGAGCCCATAGAGTTTTCTTTTGATGCACCAACTTGGAGTCTAGGAAAGAGCATGGCAGCTCACATCGCCATGGGACGCATTGGAGAAGTCTACCGAAATGATCTCAAGGATACTATCTACCAGATTTGTGGGCGCCGAGATGAGCACTGGGAGATGATCAGCACCAGAAAGGATAGATCAATTGCAGCTTCTATCCAGGAGTTAAACCAGCACATTCGACGTCAGGAGAACCAGATGTGCGTTGACATGATAGACCTGAAGAAGGCAAAGACAAGAATCAAGGAACTGGAGGAAGAACTCAAGGCTACACGTGAAGATTATGAAGAGGAAATTGAAGTATTAGTGGAGAAGAATGCCGACCTAACAATGAAGATTGGAATATTTATGGGAGGCCCTACACCAGTAGAAGAAGACGAAGAACCCAAGGAGATTCGCCTGGAAGACTACATCATCATCGGCGACACCGACTCAGATCCAGATGATAGCGATGATGACTATGTTGATGAAGCTGGAGCAGATATCATGGAGTCTGCAACCGAAGAATATTTCTAGTAGACCACCTCATTAGTAGTAGTAGTCCACCATGTAAATATTATAGTCCGAGCACTTTCGCGATAGTTAGATCGATTGTATGCCCTTGTTTGATTGAATGAATGAAGTGAATTGTTTGCTTTTGCCTCATGTGCATATGGGTAGTGTTTTCTCTTTAGACCCCTCTATTCTTAAATCTCATCTTTTCTAAACCCTCAGATGCCTCCGAGGCGTGATCCCGGATTTACCTTTCCACCGGAGCTCACCCAGTTGATCCAGTAGCAGAAAACATTGATGCAGTTGCTAGTCCAGAATCAGAATCAAGGGAACAACAACAACCCACCACCACCACCACCACCTGTTGATCACTTAGCCCGTTTTCTTAGGCTGAATCCGCCGGTGTTTTCCAGTAGCACCGAGCCGATAGTAGCAGATGATTGGCTCCGCAAGATAGCTAGAGAGTTGACCACAGCAGGATGCACGGATGCGGAAAAGGTGAAGTTTGCCGCATATCAGCTTGAAGGACACGCAGCATCATGGTGGGAGAATTTCACAGCCACTTTCCCTGTCGACACTGTCACATGGGACCAGTTTCAGCAGGCTTTTCGAACTGCCCATGTTTCAGCAGGAGCTATGGCCATGAAGAAGCGAGAGTTTCGTAACTTGCGCCAAGGAGGACGAACAGTTGGCCAGTACGTGGAGGACTTTAGTAAGCTAGCACGTTATGCCCCAGATGACGTTGCTACGGACGCAGCTAAGCAGGAGAAATTTCTGGAAGGACTGAATGATGAGTTGAGCATGCAGTTGATGGTAGCAACCTTCAACAACTACCAGGAATTGGTAGATCGTGCTCTCATGATTGAAGGGAAGCAGTAGCAAATTGAGAATCGCAAGAGGAAGTATGCACAAGGAAAGTACAATTCAGGAGCTCAGCAGAAGCCACGATTTACCCTGAGGCCGGGAGGACATTTTCAGCATACTCATGGAGGAGGTAGCTCGCACAATCACAATGGCCCCAAGAATGGTAATGGGAATGGAGGAAGCAACGGCCAGAACTGCACCAACCCATCAACCCCAGCCAAGAAAGACCTGAGCCAAGTCACTTGCTTTAAGTGCCAGAAGATCGGACATTATGCCAATGAATGTCCTGAATCACAGAATGGAAATGGCAATGGAAGCTCTGGGAAGAAGCCGAACCCTTTCAACAGGGGACAGGTGAACCACGTTAACGTGGAGGAGGTTGAAGAGCAGCCGGATGCAGTAATCGGTAAGTTTTTGGTTAAGTCATTTACTGCACTCGTTCTTTTCGATACTGGTGCATCGCATTCATACATATCAAGGGGATTTGTGGATAAGTATAAACTGCCAACCCATGCCCTTAGGTCACCCATGTTAGTAACCTCGCCTGGAGCAGAATATATGGCTAGTCTATGGTGTGATCGGTTACCATTAAGGATTGGTAACTATGTTTTTCCCTCGGACCTAATAGTGTTGGAATCTCAATGATTGGATGTGATATTAGGCATGGATTGGTTATCAAAGTATGAAGGGAATATTGAATGTGCCAGTAAGTCAATTTTGCTTACCACCCCAGAAGGGAGAAGGATCAAGTATGTATCCCGACATGTGCCTAATAGGACTCAGATAAATTGTTTAACCGGAGTTGTGCAGGAGGAAGTACCAGTAGTGAAGGATTTCCCCGAAGTATTTCCAGAAGAGTTGCCAGGCATGCCACCGGATAAAGATATTGAGTTTTTGATTGAGCTTTTGCCAGGCACAGGGCCAATATCAAAGAGACCATATAGGATGCCTGCAAAGGATTTGGTGGAAATTAAGAAGCAAATTAAGGAGTTACTGGATAAAGGATATATTCACCCAAGTTCTTCACCTTGGGGATCGCCAGTACTTCTAGCAGAAAAGAACGATGGATCGTTAAGGATGGTTGTCGATTATCGAGGATTGAATGAAGTAACCATCAAGAACAAGTACCCACTACCGATGATCAATGATTTGTTTGATCGATTGCAAGGAGCTAAGGTATTTTCAAAGATCGATCTGCGATCAGGATACCACCAGTTGAAGATTCGGGAACAGGATATACCCAAGACGGCTTTTACCACCAGGTATGGGCTGTACGAGCATACCATTATGTCATTTGGTCTGACTAACGCACCTGCATATTTTATGAACATGATGAACAAAGTGTTTATGGAGTTCTTGGATAAGTTCTTCATAGTGTTCATTGATGATATCCTGGTTTACTCAAAGAATGAAGAGGAGCATAAGGAATATTTGCGTTTGGTTCTTGGAAAGCTCAGAGAACATCAATTATATGCCAAGTTTAGCAAATGTGAGTTTTGGTTGAAGGAAGTTGGATTTCTCGGACATGTTATATCCGGAGAAGATATAGCAGTAGATCCCACTAAAGTTGATACCATGACCAAGTGGGAAGCACCAACCACCGTGGGAGAGATCCGGAGTTTTCTTGGACTCGCAGGATACTACCGGAGGTTTATTGAGAATTTCTAAAGATTGCGAAGCCTATGACGGAGTTGTTGAAGAAGGATACCAGGTTCATATGGACGGAGGAATGTGAGGCTAGTTTTCAGGAGTTGAAGAAATGTTTGGTCACTTCACCAGTGTTGATTTTTCCAGACCAGACCAAGGATTATGAGGTGTATTGCGACGCTTCACGTCGAGGACTTGGAGCAGTGCTTATGCAGGAAGGGAGAGCTGTTTCATATGCCTCACGACGGCTTAAGCCTCATGAGTTGAATTATGCTACGCATGATTTGGAGTTAGTAGCCATAGTGCATGCACTGAAGACTTGGAGACATTTTCTGATTGGAAACCATTGCGAAGTGTATATGGATCATAAGAGTTTGAAGTATATTTTCACACAGAAGGAGTTGAATCTCAGACAAAGGAGATGGTTGGAGCTCATCAAGGATTATGATATGAGATTGCATTATCACCCTGGAAAGGCTAACGTAGTAGC
Organism: Triticum urartu; assembly: GCF_003073215.2. Lineage (NCBI taxonomy): Eukaryota > Viridiplantae > Streptophyta > Magnoliopsida > Poales > Poaceae > Triticum > Triticum urartu. Next base: position 130,105,826 of record NC_053026.1, on the reverse strand, counting down.
TGACGCATTGAGACGTAAGAGCCACGTCAACACCTTAATGACGGGAGATTTACCAAGGGAGTTAGCCGAAAATCTTTGAGAGCTATGTTTGGAAATAGTCCCGAGAGGCTCTGTAGCGGCATTGGAGATTTAGTCTACATTGATGGATAAAATCAAAGAAGCCCAAAGGACTGACAAGGAGATTGCTTCTATTAAGGAGAAAATTAGCAAAGGAAAAGCTAAGGGATTTCGTGAGGATGAGTATGATACCATATGGTTTGAAGACCGTGTTTATGTGCCAAATGATTCGGAGATCAGGAAGTTAATTTTACAAGAGGCCCATGATTCACCATATTCGATTCACCCAGGAAATACCAAGATGTATTTGGATTTGAAGGATATTTTCTGGTGGACCGGAATGAAGAAGGATATTGCGGAGCTTTCAAAAAAAGAAGGATATTGCGGAGTACGTAGCAGTTTGTGATGTATGTCAGAGAGTGAAGGCAGAGCATCAGAAGCCAGCAGGATTGCTACAACCATTGCCAATACCCAAATGGAAGTGGGATAAGCTAGGCATGGATTTTATTACAGGATTTCCCAGAACACGTTCAGGCTATGACTCAATATGGGTTGTAGTCGATCGTTTGACAAAGGTAGCTCATTTCATTCCAGTGAAGACTACCTATACCAGTGCAAAGTTGGCAAAGGTATACATGACCAGGATCGTATGTCTGCATGGAGTTTCAAGGAGCATTGTATCAGATAGAGGAACCCAGTTTACTTCAAAGTTCTGGAATCAGTTGCATGAGACTTTGGGAACCAGACTAGAGTTTAGCACAGCTTTCCACCCGTAGACAGATGGACAGACTGAGAGAGTCAACCGGATCTTGGAGGATATGCTAAGAGCTTGTGCGCTAGATTACAGATCTAGTTGAGACGACTATTTGCCGTATGCAGAATTCTCTTACAACAACAGCTATCAATCCAGTTTGAAGATGGCCCCTTTCGAAGCCTTCTACGGAAGAAGGTGCAGGACCCCACTGTCCTGGGATGAAGTTGGAGATCGCCAGTTGTTTGGACCGGATCTGATAAAGGAATCTGAACAGAAAGTGAAATTAATTCGCGACAGGCTAAAGGTAGCTCAATCCAGGCAGAAGAGTTATGCAGATTCTAAACGCAAGGAGACAGTTTACGAAGTTGGAGACCGAGTTTATCTTCGAGTATCACCACTTCGAGGAGTTAAGCACTTTGGAGTTAAGGGAAAACTAGCGCCAAGTTTTGTAGGCCCATACAAAGTGTTGGAACGTATGGGAGAAGTAGCCTACAAGTTGGAATTACCCGAAGGACTGTCAGGAGTTCACGACGTGTTTCATGTATCCCAGTTGAAGAAGTGCCACGCAGAAATGGATGACATACCGCTGAGAGATACGGTACCACTGGAAGCAATTCAGTTGGACAGTGATTTGACCTATGAGGAGAAACCAGTTAAGATTCTAGAGTATGCCAGTCGAGTCACCTGCAGCAAGGTTATCAAGTTTTGCAAGGTTCACTGGAGCCACCACACGGAGGATGAAGCCACCTGGGAACGAGAGGAAGAATTGATGAAAGACCACCCTCACCTATTTTCTAGCCAACCCGAATCTCGAGGGCGAGATTCATCTTAAGGGGGGTAGGTTTGTAACATCCCAAATTTTCAATTTGGAATGTTATACACTAGATCATCATTGCATATCATATTTATTGCATTTTGGCTGATCCTAGAAATTTTTCGCAACTCAAGGACCCTCGGAGAGAGTTGGGGATTTCGTTATTTTCATATTTGAGTTGTCTCAAATTTTGAAAATATGATCTTTTGATTTTATTTATTTCATCTTCAATTATTTCTATTACAAAAATATGAGAAAAGGAATAAAATGACTTTCCCAAAATAAAGAAATATTGAGGATTTAATAAAAAAATCAAATAATATTTTATTTGGTTTTATTTGCTATTTTATTTGAATTTAGGAAAAAATGTGTGTTTTTCAAAATTGCATTTAGGCCCCAAATAAATGTTCACTTCGTCCGGCTTGATTTTAGAAGTTGGGGAAATTTTATTTCGGGATTTTTGGAGTCCGTTTAGTATTTCTTTCGTTAGTTTTTCTGCACGGAATTAATTTTAAAAAAATCCGAACCGACTCCGGGCCGTACCCAAGCGGGACTCCGCCCGGGGGGCCTTTATAAGCCGCCCGCCCGAGCCGCTGAAGCCCAACAGCGCCTCAGCCCCGCAGCCCGCCCGCGCGCCCCAAACCCTAGCGCCGGGCCGCCGCCGCGCCGCCTCGCCGCCGCCCTGCCACACCGCCCCGCCGCGCCGCCTCGCCGCTGACCCCGCCGTCCCATCGCCCGAGGTAACAGCCGTCGCTGGCGGTTTTCCTCAGAAAACCGCCCGGTTTTTATTTAAAAAAAACAGATCCGTTTTTATTAGAACGGTTTTTTTTACGGTTTAGTTATTTAGCGAGCGTTCGCTCGTTCGTTCGTTTTAACGAACGTGTTCGTCGTTTAGATCCAGTTAACGAATGTTCGTTCGTTAATCTGTTCGTCGTTTTTCTTTTTCTCGGATTTTCCGCGATTATTTCTGATCGTGATTTCTGATCCGATTTTCGTTTTAGTATAACTTCTCGCTCGTTTATCGGAATCAGGCGATTCAAGCGCCTGGAGTTTCGTCTCGAAACCCTCTTTCCGTTTAACCAACTTAAATAAGTTTTTTCTTCTGTAAAAATTGTCTTAGATCCAGAATAGTAAACGAAGCTTGTTTCTTTTGATGTTTGTCTTTCGTTGCTTCGTTTGATTGGATTCTTTTTGCCTACCAGAGTTCTTAAGTTGAACCTTCTGGTTAGATCTCTTATTCGAGTTTTACCTGTGCATTAGATGAGTACTTATTATGTGCTGGTTTGTTTGCGATAGAGTACCCGGAGTGCGCCGCTTGTTACTTCGAATCGCTAGGTTTCCCGGATCATCAGCAAGGCAAGTAACACTTTGATCATACCTCATACTACCCGGTTTTATTGCATTAGATCAATCCTTACACATTGCATGATTAGGATCTAACTAAATTGAGGGTTTGGGAAGTAGTTGAGGTAGTACCTATTACCTGTTTATTATCAAATCTTTGGGAGTTACTTCTACGTTGCTTATTATGCCATGCTATGCTAGTAGACATGGATTGGGTGAGTGTATCCATGACAGATGTGAGTTGGTTAATTAATGGTTTATTTAAGGTGGCAACTTAAACACACATCTGGGTGGATTGAGGTACCTGGGTATTCCAGGATTGCATGTTTTCTTTTGGACCGCCACCCAGGTTCAAAGGGATCATGAGATTATTCATGCTAGAAACTTCCGTGTGCAGCCACAAACTACTATGGGCTCTAGCATAGGTGACTAAGTCGTGCGAACTCTTACAGTGGTAGACTAGCAGATGTAGGGGATGTAGGTGGTACGGTCTACCCATTGTAAGGTGCTAGTGCTTCTGAAAGACTATGTCTCGGCCATCCGTTTCTCAAACACCGTGTAGTGCGAGAAACCAAACGGAGGCGATCGAGTCTTGTGGGGAAAAGTGTGCAAACCTCTGCAGAGTGTATAAACTAATCATGGTTAGCCGTATCCCCGGTTATGGACATCTTGAGTATCTAGTACCTGTATTATCATGTGAATCTCAACATGTTACTATAAAATTTAATTTGATGGGTTTGTTTAATGATGATGTTTAATTGGGATTGAGGATGTTGTCAACCATTCTCAATGTTTAACAACCACCATGATAGTTAAATAAATTTATTCCTTTGCAGTAGGGAAAAATTAGCTTTTCGCAAAACTATAACCATAGAGCTTTCCACCAGCCAAATATGCATGTAGAATAGCTGTCTCTTTCCATTACTCTCTATGTGTTACATTGCCAGCATATTCCGACCCGTTTCGGGCTGCAACGTTAATGTTGCAGACTTTTCAGACGACAATTAAGGAGTTTTAGGTCATGGTTCTATACTCAGTGATGCCGTTGGAGTTGACGGACTCATTTATCTTCCAAGCCTTCCGCTGTTATCGTTATTAGATGGCCTTAAGCCATATTTATTGTAATAAGTTCTCTATTGAGACACTCGATGTAATAAGTGTGTGATTGCTACTCTGTTATAAATCCTTCAAGTACTGTGTGGTGTCGGCATTACTGATCCAGGGATGACATCGGAGCACAGAGATTGGACCGTTTGAGATCTGGTCGCTACATTTGCATCTTGCGGATTCCACTATTAAGAAACCTATGGGAAGGACTAATGATGTTCTTATTGTTGCAAATAGGAATTATGTGCCCGTATATTTCATTATTCTTGATATAGATTGCAATCTTACATGTCCTATTATTCTTGGTAGACCTTTCCTTAGAACGATTGGTACAATTATTGATATGAAAGAAGGAAACATTAGATTTCAATTTTCGTTAAGGAAGGGCATGGAACACTTTCCAAGAAAGAAAATTAAATTGCCATATGAATCTATTATGAGAGCTACTTATGGATTGCATACCAAAGATGACAATACCTAGATCTATTCGTGTTTTATGCCTAGCTAAGGGTGTTAAACAATAGCGCTTGTTGGGAGGCAACACCATTTTATTTTTGTTTCTTTACTTGTTGCTTTTGTTTTGCAATAAGTAATTCATCTAGCCTCTGATTGGATGTGGTTTTTGTGTTTTAGTTAGTGTTTGTGCCAAGTAAGACTTTTGGGATGGCTTACAGTTGATTTGATCTTGCTGAAAAACAGAAACTTTTGCGCTCAGGAAAACAATTCTCTTTTTTAACAGAAGCAAGATAAAATACTGATTCTTTTGCAGAAGATTAATAAACAAATTGACCAGGCTTTCCTAATTTTTAAGAATTTTTGGAGTTACAGAAGTATTCGAGAGTTACAGATTGCTACAGACTGTTCTGTTTTTGACAGATTCTGTTTTCTATGTTTTGTTTGCTTATTTTGATGATTCTATGGGTAGTATCGGGGGGTATGAACCATGGAAAAGTTGTAATACAATTGATATTACACCAATATAAATAAAGAATGAGTTCACAACAGTATCTAAAGTGGTGATTTATTTTATTATACTAACGGAGCTTATGAGATTTTCTGTTGAGTTTTGTGTTGTGAAGTTTTCAAGTTTTGGGTAAGGATTTGATGGACTATGGAATAAGGAGTGGAAAAAGCCTAAGCTTGAGGATTCCCAAGACACCCCAAGGTAATATTCAAGGACAACCAAGAGCCTAAGCTTGAGGATGCCCCGGAAGGCATCCCCTCTTTCATCTTCGTCTATCAGTAACTTTACTTGAGGCTATATTTTTATTCACCACATGATATGTGTTTTGCTTGGAGCGTCTTGTATGATTTGAGTCTTTGGTTTTTAGTTTGCCACAACCATCCTTGCTGTACACACCTTTTGAGAGGGACACGCATTAATCGTGATTTATTAGAATACTCTATGTGCTTCACTTATATCTTTTGAGCTAGGCAATTTTGCTCTAGTGCTTCAGTTATATCTTTTTAGAGCACGGTGGTGGTTTTATTTTATAGAAAATATTGAACTCTCATGCTTCACTTATATTATTTGAGAGTCTTTAAACAGCATGACAATTTGCTTTGGTTATAAATCTATTCCTAATATGATAGGCATACAAGAGGGATATAATAAAAACTTTCATATAAAGTGTATTGAATACTATGAGAAATTTGATTCCTTATGATTGTTTTGAGATATAAAGATGGTGATATTAGAGTCATGCTAGTGAGTAATTGTGAATTTGAGAAATACGTGTGTTAAGGTTTGTGAGTCCCGTAGCATGCACGTATGGTGAACCATTATGTAACGAAGTTGGAGCATGAGATATTTTTTGATTGTCTTCCTTATGAGTGGCGGTCGGGGACGAGCGATAGTATTTTTCTACCAATGTATCCCCCTAGGAGCATGCGTGTAGTACTTTTTTTTGATGACTAATAGATTTTTGCAATAAGTATGTGAGTTCTTTATCACCAATGTTGAGTCCATGGATTATACGCACTCTCACCCTTCCACCATTGCTAGCTTCTCTAGTGCCGCGCAACTTTCGCCAGTACCTTAAATCCACCATATATCTTCCTCAAAACAGCCACCATACCTACCTATTATGGCATTTCCATAGCCATTCCGAGATATATTGACATGCAACTTTCCACCGTTCCGTTTATTATGACACGCTTCATCATTGTCATATTGCTTTGCATGATCATGTAGATGACATCGTATTTTTGGCAAAGCCACCTTTCATCATTTTTTATACATGTCGCTCTTGAGTCATTTCACATCCCGGTACACCGCTGGAGGCATTCATATAGAGTCATATTTTGTTCTAGTATCGAGTTGTAATTTTTGAGTTGTAAGTAAATAGAAGTGTGATGTCATTATTAGAACATTGTCCGATCTGAGGAAATAAAAAAAGAGAGGCCAAAAGAGTCTTCAAAAAAAAAGAGAAAAGAGTCTCCAAAAAGAGAAAGGAGAATAAAAAATGAGAGAAAAAGAGAGAAGGGGCAATGTTACTATCCTTTTTCCACACTGGTGCTTCAAAGTAGCACCATGATATTCATGATAGAGAGTCTCCTATGTTATCACTTTCATATGCTAGCGGGAATTTTTCATTATAGAACTTGGCTTGTATATTCCAATGATGGGCTTCCTCAAATTGCCCTTGGTCTTCATGAGCAAGCAAGTTGGATGCACACCCAGTTAGTTTTCCTTTTGAGCTTTCATAAACTTATAGCTCTAGTGCATCCGTTGCATGACAATCCCTACTCACTCACATTGATATCTATTGATGACAATCCCTACTCACATCAGCCACCAAAGAAAAATATGTCGGATTACCTCCACACCCGAGCTCGACGCGGCTCCATCGCTGATATGCAGCTTTGAGGGAACATCCTAGACACGCCATCGAACTTCAAATCTAGCACCCCCATATGACTACGACGTCGGAGGAGAAAATCATACCTTCTGTCCACGTACCACGAACTCAGCACACGATACCATCTTTCAGATGCCCTCTGATGCAGACCATAATTTGCATGTGCTCCTGGAATACCTCCAAGCACCACGGCTGTGCTGGAGCAAACACCGTCGGAGCCGAAGGACACGGGCCCACCATGAGGATTCCGTGGCTGCCACACCATTCTTGCTTGAAAAGACTAGATTTCAAATTCATCCCAAGCATAGGACCAATCGCCTCATTGGAGTAGGATTTGAATACATTTTATTCAGTGTCGCTATTGCCGATGCCAAAGCCAAGACAACGAACAACCTAAAAAACTAAGCTACCTTGGCCTAAAATTATCCACGCACGTGGATCTGGCGACCCCCCCTCATCACCAATGCCCGAGGCGAGTCCCTCGCGGCGAAAAGCAAGATCGCTTTTCTTGTCTTCGGGAGGAAGACAGGAAAACGATAGTTATTTTTTATATCTACCTTTTTCATACACATTGTACATTTTATGTATACCATTAAAACAATTTTATATACGTTTAATGTTTTTCAAATACTTGGTTAACTTTTTTTAAAGACGTGCTTTGCACATTTTTTGGAACATGTGCTAAATTATTTTCAAATATACTTTAAACAAAGTGATATGACTTATACGAAACATTTTTCAAAAATGTGCGATCATATTGTTACATTGTATGAACTATTTTTGAAATTTCACAAACAGTATTTTTGAAAGCTTTAAGATTTTGCGAAATCTAGCTGAAATATTTTCTAAATGCCATGAAGCAGTTGCTTTTCAATTACATAGACATTTTTTTAATTTCTAATATTTCCTAAATGCCACATTTTTTAAATTCCTGAATATTTTTATATGCCATATATGATTTTGAATGGTACAAATGTTTCCTAATAACGTAGCGGACAATTTTTTAAGCTAGATCAACATTTTTTAAAATATTTGATGAATAATTATAAAAAATTAACTAACTTTTTTTCATAATATGATTTAGTATTTTTTAAAATATAATCAAAAATTTACAAAATAAAAACATTAGTGCAAGGATTTTTTATTTTTTTGAAATATATATTTAAAATATTTTAAAGTATAAATAATGCAAGAAACGAAAACACAAAACACAAATAAAAACTGCAAACAAGGCTGTGGCATCCAAGCATCTGGGCTGGCCATATCTATCTCTGGCGTGGGTTCCCCGCGCATGCGTCTCAGCTGTAGCGTGGCGCTATTCGAACGGTCCAATATCTTAGTTGCCCGCAGGTTGTTTTCTATGGTTTTTTAAACTTATTTTTCATATTCTTACATCTTTTTTTTGGTTTTTGTATGATTTTCTTGGCCTTTTGTTGTTCTCTTCGGTCTCATTTGTTACCTTTTCTGTTTTGACCTGTTTACTTTGTTTTATCCATCTCTTTTTCAATTTTGTTTTTTAACACATGTTTATTTACTTTTCATATTGTATATTTTTCCTATACTTTAGGCGCATTTTATACACATTTAGCATTTTTCAAATACATGGTTAGCAGTTTCTAGATTTTACTTTTGATATCAACCTTTTTTCATAGACATTGTACATTTTACATATAAATTAAAATATTTTGATGTACATTCAATATTTTTCAAATACTTGGTTAACTTTTTTAATATGTGTTTCGTACATTTTATGGAATATGTGTTAAATTGTTTCCAAATATACTTTAAAACAGTTATTTGAATTGTGCAATAGTTTTTCAAAACTATGCGATCATATTTTTACATTGTATAAACATTTTTTGAAATGCCACAAACAGAATTTTTGAAAGCGTTAGTTTTTGTAAAATGTAACTTACATGGCACAAATCAAATTTTTTCGGATTACACAGATATTTTTATTTTTTTAAAATGCCTGAATATTTTGATATGTCATATATTTTTTCGAATTGTATAAATGTTTTCTAATAATTGAGCCAACATTTTTTTAAGCTAGATGAACATTTAAAAAAATATGAAATGAACACTTATAAAAATGTTAACTAAAATATTTCTTCATAATATATGATTTAATATTTTAAAAAATATAAGCAATATTTACAAAATAACAAGCGCTTGATGTCAACGTGACAAAACCACATGGCTACTAGGCCAGCTCACTGACGGCTGGTAGTTGACGAGCTTGGCTTCCGTCTTGCTAAAGGCGAGACATAGACCAGACCTCAATATTAGCCAAAATCTCCTCTCTTCTCATCCGCAAAAAAAAAATATTATCTCCTCCAGGTTTTAAGGGCAATACATTTTGGCTCAACAACGACTGACTGAGTAATGTGCATTTGTGTTAAACTTGTCCTTGCACGGTGCACTGGGGATAGTTTTGTGGTGACAGGGCATGGGCATTTCGTTTGTCCTTTTTTCGTCTCCAAATAGCTACCTATAGCTAGTCTCCTTCACATCTATCATTTTTCCTCTTCTGACCTCTGTTGGCATTGATGCGAGTAGCACCGACCAGGGGCGATTCTACTGGGGGGCTTTAACAGGCTCAAGCACTGTAAAATTTGTTTCTACTACTAGTTTTAAGGCCCAGCCTAGCTACTTGCAGGCCCAATCCAATACATATTTGCATGACCCAGGCAGCCCAGCCCGCCCTCCATTTTTTTAGATTCGCCACTGGCACCGACTACTTTTGTTGTTGGTTTACTTCAGTTCTGTGCTGAAAATTCAGTCAGTGGGAAACTCATTCTTTATGATGTCCTAATCAAAATTCGTTAGAATTTGGATAGAGATACATAGTACTCCATCATTTGCTTTTTTTCTTTTCGGCTACAAGTTGTTCATAAATTGTTCAGTCCAGTTGTTGTTGCTCAGCCGCATGGTCCGAATCCCACAGCCTCAAGCTTCTGCTTTTATTCCCAGCTAAGTAGTACGGGTAATAGTGGACGCAGCTGTTCTGATCCCTAGCTCACATGAGCTCGGATGAACAGTAAATTAAAAAAGCAAATATAAAAAATTTCCATTTTTTTGTATGAAACTTTGACAATTATTTTCAACCGCATTTTGGAGCATCAATTGTATTAGTTTACCACATTTTACACGAATGTCATCACGTGATGAAATTTTGCAATCTATGAAAACACCTGCCGAAGTTCCACACAATTTTTTTTGCAATTCTTTTACTGTTCACCCGAGCTCATGTGAGCTCGGGATTAGAACATCACTTTCATGGTAATAGTACCGTTTTCCCTACCTGCTTGACATTTCTAGTAGAACCTTTAGGAATTTCTAGAAATGTTCAAGAATTGAACAAAAAAAATCATGATTTTGTAGAACCTTCAGGAATTTCTAGAAATGTTCAATATTTCTATAAGATAGTCACCTATATTAAAAATGTTCATGGATTTATTATGACCAGGGACATTTTTTTACACGCAGAAAAAGGGACTTTTTTGAAAATAAAAAAATACGGACGAAATCTTACCTGGGCTCGCCCAGTGTCGTATGGGATCCGCACGTGGTGTGTATTCCGTGCACCACGCACGAAGGCAGCTCCTATTTATCGCGTAGGCCAACAGGTAGCGATGAAACACGTACCGAATTGCGCCCCGCTGGGTATGACTGTGCCGACAAGATGTATTTTCTTTTGTGTTTTCCTTTAGACCTTTTGTACTTGTTAATTTTTTTTTCATTTTCAAGTTTAAGATGTATCCAATTCTGCGAACAGTTTCTGAATTTCACTAACATAGGTTGATGTCAAGACATTTTTTAAATAATTTTTACGGATCTTTTTCAAATTCATGAATATTTATAAATTTCATAAAAAAAATTCAGATTGTTGATTTTTTTTTACTTTTGGTTCTTTTTGAAATAGAGAACAGGTTTTTAATTCATGAATAGTATTTGATACATGAGAAAAAAAAACAAGTAACGAGAATTTAACTATTTTCAATTATCTTTTCGAAAAATTTGAGCATTTTTTAATTCACGAACATATTTTTGATTTAAAGGATATTTGTAAAATTTGTGAACATTTCTGCTTTCCCAAACCTTTTCCGAAATCTGCAAACAATTTCCGTAATTTTTGAATATTACATTTTTTCGAAAACTTTTTTTTAAATTCGCAAACCTTTTTTGATTTGCAATAAGTTTTTTAAAATACACGACTTTTTTCACATTCATGAACATTTTTCGTCACTTTTCGAGCATTTATTAAATTTGTGGAAAAAATTAAAATTCGGAATGTTGTCTGGTTTCGTAATTTTAAAAATCTGTGAATACTTTCTATTTTTAAAATAAATAGCAATTAAAGAAAATGAAATGTAAAGGAAAAAAAACAGCGCTGGTGCCCTGTAATAGGCCTGCCCAAGTCGTGCAATGGTGTGTGTTGTGAAGGTATCTTCGGGCCCGCGCGTGGATTAAGATGGCCCGAAGTGGGAATTACCAGTACTAAGTTGACGCCCACACTTCTTTATATAGGCCACCCCATCACAACCGAATAATATCATGTCCTTTTTCTTTAAAACAATTTGTAAAGAAGTGTATCGCTCCAAAAAAATTTGACGAAGTGTAGTAAAAGAAATTTAAGATTTTCCTTAAATATTATTCAAACAAGTTTAGGAATAAAAAAGTTGAAAGAAATTATTTCAAGAAGTGTTCATTGTGCATTTGAAAAGTATTTGTTGTGTGTTGAAAAAATGTTCTTGGTGTATCAAAAAAATATTTGCCGTGTTTTGAAGAAAAAAGTTCACCATGTTGCAGAAAAACATACATCATGTCTTCAAAAAAAGTCATGTATAAAAATAGTTTTTTCTTTGAGAAAAATGGAAGAAGACATAAAATACATTGAAAAATGGAATCTCGACACAAAAACAGAAAAAAGTGCACAAAGATAACTAATGAAAGCATATAAGTCGTAAGCCCATCCAAAATAAGTGCTTTCTCGTCCAACTACTCTAGAGTCTCTGGTATCACAACCAAGACAAACCGAAGTAGAATCAAAGGACATGAAAAAGTAAAAAAGAAAGGAACAAGAGAGAGGAGATTGGACTATACCCAACGAACGTGACGAAGAAAGAAAATCTACTTTTTAGGCATGAAGAAAAATTGATGGAAACCCATCCGGCCCAATACTTAGGTACATGGTGGTTTGTGGGCTATAATATGGGCCTATTCGTCTATCTGCACCCAAGTCCAACCAAACACGCTGGATCCAACATTTTTTATTTTTGAGCTATTTGGCTTCAACAATGCTACATCTACAGGAGTTTACATGATTGATTTTACGTGGCGCTTTTTGATTGGGTGTTAGTTGGGGAGGGGCCCCACCCCCATGAAAATCGGGGGGGGGGGCGATGTTTATGAAGTTTGGGAGAAGCCTGTAAACTCATGTAGATGTAGCATTTTTGATTGGGCATGGCATGGAGGAACGGCCGAATCGGTCGTTTCCAACAGGGATGCAAGGTTTTCCATGTGTTCTATTCTAATCACCCCTTGATCTTCTCACTCTCTAATCTACATAACGGTCCTTCAATTTGAGATATGCTTTACATGAAAAAGATACATATCAATGTTGTGATTTCATTCAGATGATCGGTTCTCAATTTCAGGAACTGTAAATCTTCAATTTTCTAATGTTCGGAGGTTTTCCCGATGAACTTCAACAAAATTTTCAATCCCACTCGACTGTTTAGAATTCCTTTCACCACTAGATTCATCATGGAGTTTCACATGACTTTCTTGTTGCACGTTTTCTGTTTCGATGATCGTAGACGAGTCAATCTACATCTCCCTCGTGGACTGTGCCTATGCATACGTGTAGTCTGTTTTAATAACACTCCTTAATCTCCTTCACCTAGTCATGCTACACTGGCGTCAATGTCGGTGTCGTTCCTCTCGGCCACCTGTCCCGCGTCCTACTACACTAACGCCGGTGCTAGCGTCATTCCTCTCGGCTTGCTCTCCTGCAGCCTACTACATTAGCGCCGCAATTGACGTCATTCCTCTTGGCCTCCGCCCCCGCATCCTACTACACTGGCGCCGTCGTCGACGTCATTCCTCTCGGTCTCCTCTCCCGCATTCTACTATACTGTTGCCGCCACCGACGTCATTCCTATCGGCCTCTGCCTCGTCACGCGCATTGCATTTCTCCTTCCCGGCCTATATCTCAGCGCCCTCCTCCTCATCCCTCCTCGCGGACTTTTTTAGCAACGACGACGCTAGCAACTGGTTCGTCGCGTCGCCGATGGGATCGCTCGCCCACGATTCCATGCTCCACGCGTCAGACACGGCGCTGTGGCCACCGTCCACTGCAATCGCCAAGGTGCTTTAGTGTAATTTTGTGTGTTATGTGTAGTTGTTAACTCTTAATCACATCTATTCTATGCAACCAAACACCGTGCCTATGCAGCAGCCTAGCCAACACAGGCCACCAAACGCCAGACAAAACTTGCTTCCCTAATGTTGCCAACCTACATGCAGTCTACCAAACTATATGCAGAATATGGGTTTTAGCGTGTATTCGCTGAGCCTATTACAACTCAACCAAAGATGCAAATACTCAAAAATCCATGCAAGTAACCAAATAGGCTCTATATGACTTCGGAGTGTGCCCAAACTTCCTTTTTTTCTTTTCGGCCTCGCGGGTGAAGTGGTACCATTTTTCCTCACCGCACGGTCGTATCAAACGCGATCGAATCAGATTAGTCCGCATTGAATGGGAACAACGTCCAATGTGGGACAGTTGGGTGATGACAGGAAGCATTTCATCACGTCAACCTTAATCGGACAGCTGCCTTTTCCCCCTCCATTTTTTTCTGGCGTGGAAGTCTCTGACATCCGTTGACATTGCTGCGGCCAGCACCAGTGAAAGCAGCTAGGAGTATCTTTTATTTTAATGCAGAAAAGTTAGACAGCGCAGTAGACCCGACGTTGCCACAGTCTGACGAACACGGACGGGTGGGTACGTGTGACGTGCGATCGCGCGCGCGGGGTAGCGTGTCCCCTTACCACGGATCCTAGGTACGGGCCGGCAGTCCGACACCGACCTACGACGTGCGATCCAGGAGGACCACGTCGGCCGATCGATCGATCGAGCAGACGAATTACTACACCGTACTAGTATAGCATGGTAGGTAATTATGGGTGCAGTAGATGGTGATTAACTCGCACCGCCATGGGGGCTCTGTCGGTGACGGTCCACCGTTGCTTCTAGAGGATCTGAAGAAAACGTTCAGATTGGTGTCGCTCTTGCTATCTGATAAGTACAGATCTTTCGTGTATCGTCGCCGATCCGTAAATGGGGCTTCCAGAACACATCGACCCATTTTGTCGCTGCCAAATGCGGGCAAGTCACACGTCCAGAAGCAGGAAAAGTAGAACGAGCGATTGGGAAAGCAAGCGGAAGCAAACGGCAATTGGCAAGCTTACATTACATGCGTGCATGGGATGCGTGTTCGGCTGCGTATACTCAATCGGCCAGCAAGCAAGCGAGCGAGCGGAGCGGCAATCATGGCGCGCGCGCGGTAGCTCTCTCCATTTGGAGTTTTCTTGGGCGACGGGCGGATCCTTCGTGGCGAAGGAAGAGAGGAGGCTCCGTTACGCCCTGGTGTCGTCGTCGTGACGCCACGCCCCACGCAATGCCTCCTCGGCCGATCGGGCCCACTGGACCACGACCTGCGCCTCCCTTGATCGCCTGCGAACGCCCCGCTGTGCGGCCGCGTTGTGTTCGACCGTCCGAAAGCGCAAAGCGCAAAAGGCGTATCCATAAATCAACTTATTCGAGGGATGCAACGGTGCATTCATGTGTGTTTATTGACTGTGTGCTTAGGGCATATATCCAACACCGATTCACCGTACGGTTGTATCAATCGCGGACGAGTTTGGACTAATCCACGAACATGAATAATTTTTTTTTTTCCAACCGGGCATCCCTTTTCCATTAATTTCTCAACGGAAAGATAGCAACAGTTCAGTTTGATCCTACAACCACCATGAATACATGAGCCGGCCATCCAACCATATTCCCTAAACATCTACATTTTTTCCTTTTCTTTAAGCCCATCAAAATGATTATAGAAAACAGCACAATTCATGCATAAATAATTTGTAATATCCCTAGTACAACAGTAGTTCAAATGTAAATATTACATATGAGAGAACATGATGTTCAACAAGTTTTTCGAATTCATCGATTTCAAATTCAACGATACTGGAGTCACAATCGACACAAGTCCTCCCACACACTATGCCCCCTCAGGGTCCAACAATGTATGACGTAAATGCCTTCCCCTTGGTCATGTGGTACAACACGACAACATATCCGGGCTGTACAACGTGATCATTATCAAGTTGCAACATTGAGTAATTAACAAATTGACAAACATGGAGATCAACAAGAAGCAAAACTTACAATATCCATTGACGAGCCTGTTGGCCACACTGTCTTCACTTGTGCAAGCGCACCACAAAACTTCATGATGTGTTGGAGATGGTGTACCACCGATGGGCTAGCGACTTGACATTGCGATCATGAATCATGTGCAAGTGGTAGAGCGCGGAGTGTTTTTGCTCAAGAAACAAAGCGCACACGCATTGCCAATACATTGAGCCCCCTTACCTCATGCTTACAAAGTCCACGGATACGACCTTCCATGCATCGCACATCCACTCATCCTCCACCACCGAGTACCTCACCATCGTGCTTTACTCTAGAAAACAACAGAAGGTTGAACAAAAAAGCTCAAGGGCATTTGACTGAACATACCGGGCGTGGTGACTGCCATGGACGACGTGAGCAGGAGGCGGAGGGCATCGCCTGACTATGGACGGATCCTGGGTGGGCGATGGGTAGTCCAAGGCGGGCATACGCGTGAGTGGGGAATGCAGACGTTCAACAATGCCTGGGTGATTATAAAGGTGCTCTACAGGTGTCTCCGATGGTGCTTGTTGAGTTGGCATAGATCGAGATTAGGATTTGTCACTCTGATTGTCGGAGAGGTATCTCTGGGCCCTCTCGGTAATGCACATCACTATAAGCCTTGCAAGCATTGTGACTAATGAGTTAGTTGCGGGATGATGTATTACGGAACGAGTAAAGAGACTTGCCGGTAACGAGATTGAACTAGGTATGAGGATACCAACGATCGAATCTCGGGCAAGTAACATACCGATGACAAAAGGAACAACGTATGTTGTTATGCGGTTTGACCGATAAAGATCTTCGTAGAATATGTAGGAACCAATATGAACATCCAGGTTCCGCTATTGGTTATTGACCGGAGACGAGTCTCGGTCATGTCTACATAGTTCTCGAACCCGTAGGGTCCGCACGCTTAAAGTTCGGTGACGATCGGTATTATGAGTTTATGTGTTTTGATGTACCGAAGGTAATTTGGAGACCCAGATGTGATCACGGACATGACTAGGAGTCTCGAAATGGTCGAGACGTAAAGATTGATATATTGGACAGCTATATTCGGACACCGGAAGTGTTCCGGATGATTTCGGAGAAAATCGGGGTGCCGGAGGGGTTACCGGAACCCCCCGGGAAAGTATTGGGCCTTAGTGGGCCTGAGGGGAGAGAGAGGGTAGCAGCCCAGGAGGTGGCGTGCCCCCTCCCATGGGGAGTCCGAATTGGACTAGGGGAGGGGGCGCGGCCCCTCTTTCCCTCTCCCTCTCCCTCTCTTTCCTTCCCCCTTCCCTCTTCCTAGTTGGACTAGGAAAGGATGAATCCTCTTCCTAGTAGGAAGAGGATTCCTCCTCTCCTTGGGGCGCACCAAGGCCGGCTGGCCTCCCACCTTGCTCCTTTATATACGGGGGCAGGGGGGCACCCTAGGACACACAAGTTGATTGTTCCAAGCCGTGTGCGGTGCCCCCCTCCACCATAATCCACCTCGATCATATCGTAGGGGTGCTTAGGCGAAGCCCTGCATCGGTAGCAACATCATCACCGTCATCACACCGTCGTGCTTATGGAACTCTCTCGCGAAGCTCTGCTGGATCGGAGTTCGTGGGACGTCATCGAGCTGAACGTGTGCTGAACTCGGAGGTGCCGTGCGTTCGGTACTTGGATCGGTCGGATCGTGAAGATGTACGACTACATCAACCGCGTTCTCATAACGCTTCCGCTTACGGTCTACGAGGGTACATGGACGATACTCCCCCCTTTCATTGTTATGCATCACCATGATCTTGCGTGTGCGTAGGAATTTTTTTGAAACTACTATGTTTCCCAACAGTGGCATCCGAGCCAGGTTTATGCGTAGATGTCATATGCATGAGTAGAACACAAAGGAGTTGTCGGCGTGGGTATATACATATTGGTTGCTGTCACTAGTTGATTCTTGATTCAGCGACATTGTTGGATGAACGGCCTAGACCAACATTACGCGTACGCTTACGCGAGACTGGTTCTACCGACGTGCTTCGCACACAGGTGGCTAGTGGGTGTCTGTTTCTCCAGCTTTAGTTGAATCGGATTCAATGAACATGGTTCTTTCTGGAGATCAAAAAGCAATCACTATACCGCGTTGTGGTTTTTGAAGCGTAGGTAAGAACGGTTCTTGCTCAGCCCGTAGCAACCACGTAAAACTTGCAACAACAAAGTAGAGGACGTCTAACTTATTTTCACAGGGCATGTTGTGGTGTGATATGGTCAAGGCATGATGCTAAATTTTATTGTATGAGATGATCATGTTTTGTAACACAGTTATCGGCAACTGGCAGGAGCCATATAGTTGTCGCTTTATTATATGAAATGCAATCGCCATGTAATTACTTTACTTTATCACTAAGCGGTAGCGATAGTCGTGGAAGCAATAATTGGCGTGACGACAATGATGCTTCGATGGAGATCAAGGTGTCCAGCCGGTGACGATGGTGATCATGACGGTGCTTTGGAGATGAAGATCACATGCACAAGATGATGATGGCCATATCATATCACTTATATTGATTGCATGTGATGTTTATCTTTTATGCATCTTATTTTTCTTAGATCGACGGTAGCATTATAAGATGATCTCTCACTAAATTTCAAGGTATAAGTGTTCTCCCTGAGTATGCACCGTTGCGAAAGTTCGTCGTGCTGAGACACCACGTGATGATCGGGTGCGATAAGCTCTACGTTCACATACAACAAGTGCAAGCCAGTTTTGCACACGCAGAATACTCGGGTTAAACTTGACGAGCCTAGCATATGCAGATATGGCCTCGGAACACTGAGACCGAAAGGTCGAGTGTGAATCATATAGTAGATATGATCAACATAGTGATGTTCACCATTGAAAACTACTCCATCTCATGTGATGATCGGACATGGTTTAGTTGATATGGATCACGTGATCACTTAGATGATTAGAGAGATGTCTGTCTAAGTGGGAGTTCTTAAGTAATATGATTAATTGAACTTTAATTTATCATGAACTTAGTACCTGATAGTATTTTCCATGTCTATGTTGTTGTAGATAGATGGCCCGTGCTGTTGTTCCGTTGAATTTTAATGCGTTCCTTGAGAAAGAAAAATTGAAAGATGATGGTAGCAATTACACGGACTGGGTCCGTAACTTGAGGATTATCCTCATTGCTGCACAGAAGAATTACGTTCTGGAAGCACCGCTAGGTGCCAAACCCGTTGCAGGAGCAACGCCAGATGTTGTGAACGTCTGGCAAAGCAAAGCTGATGACTACTCGATAGTTCAGTGTGCCATGTTTTACGGCTTAGAACTAGGACTTCAACGACGTTTTGAATGTCATGGAGCATATGAGATGTTCCAGGAGTTGAAGTTAATATTTCAAGCAAATGCCCGGATTGAGAGATATGAAG
This sequence comes from Triticum urartu, assembly GCF_003073215.2. Taxonomy (NCBI): domain Eukaryota; kingdom Viridiplantae; phylum Streptophyta; class Magnoliopsida; order Poales; family Poaceae; genus Triticum; species Triticum urartu. Next base: position 130,087,014 of record NC_053026.1, on the reverse strand, counting down.
TCTCCAATAAGTTCTATAGCTGCAAAATGGAGGAGAATAGTTCTGTCAGTGAACATATACTCAGAATGTCTGGGTACCACAACCACTTGACTCAACTGAGAGTTAATCTTCTAGTTGATAGTGTCATTGATAGAGTTCTTCAATCACTGCCTCCAAGCTACAAGAGCTTCGTGATGAACTATAATATGCAAGGGATGGATAGACGATTCCCAAGCTCTTCGCAATGCTAAAGGCTGCGGAGGTAGAAATTAAGAAAGAGCATCAAGTGTTGATGGTCAACAAGACCACCAGTTTCAAGAAAAAGGGTAAAGGGAAGAAGGGGAACTTTAAGAAGAACAGCAAGCCAGTTGCTGCTCAAGTGAAGAAGCCCAAGTCTGGACCTAAACCTGAGACTGAGTGCTTCTACTGCAAAGGGACTGGTCACTGGAAGCGGAACTGCCCCAAGTATTTGGCGGATAAGAAGGATGACAAGGTGAACAAAGGTATATGTGATATACATGTTATTGATGTGTACCTTACTAATGTTCGCAGTAGCACCTGGGTATTTGATACTGGTTCTGTTGCTAATATTTGCAACTCGAAACAGGGCTACGGATTAAGCGAAGATTGACTAAGGACGAGGTGACGATGCACGTGGGAAATGGTTCCAAAGTCGATGTGATCGCGGTCGGCACGCTACCTCTACATCTAACTTCGGGATTAATTTTAGACCTGAATAATTGTTATTTGGTGCCAGTGTTGAGCATGAACATTATATCTGAATCTTGTTTAATACGAGACGGTTATTCATTTAAATCTGAGAATAATGGTTGTTCTATTTATATGAGTAAAATCTTTTATGGTCATGCATCCTTGAAAAGTCGTCTATTTTTGTTGAATCTCGATAATAGTGATACACATATCTATTATATTATTAAAACGATAATAGAAAAATAGTTCAAAAAAACGGCCGTGATTTGGAGCACAAAAGTATGTATATATATATGTCTCCTTATCCCATACATTACAACCAGCCTAAACGTGCTGAGCCGGAGTAAAAAGTTCAATCCGTCAAAAGAACAACCGCTGAGGCAAGCTAGAGTCCAGACCCAATACATAGATATAAGTGTCTTTCCTTATATCATCATAACTATTTTTCTCTATGTGAAACAATCATTAAGCGCTAATTTGCGTCGAGCCGAATTTTATATTTGTGGATCGAGCACAAGTTGTAGGCAGAATAAAAAATACATATGCTTTTTTTTCCTGGGCTCCACTACATTACGTGCTAGCCAAATGGCCTCCTAATCTGCATGATCGAGCTAATCCGATTCCATATGCTAATTACAATTGATTATGTCATACTGACATCCATGACCAACCTTTTTTAAGTAGTAATATTTTTAGAGGAATTTATGTAGAACTTCTTAATTTGTATGCAGGAACAAAACAGATTCAACTTTTTGACAACGGAAAAGGTAGCAAGAATTAATTCTTTTGCACACTAGCCACATGCATAGGGTCTAATTGGTACATAATGTAGTGATTATGATGATGTAGCAGAAGGAGAGATACGAAAAATATGGCTGTGCAATTTGAAAATAATAGATGGAGATAATTTTCTTAGGAGGTCTGTTTGACACATAATTTGGTATTGCTTCGCTGAATTAGAAACATGCAGTAGAACAAAATATAAGAAAAATATGGTTTAGCAATCGGAGATATACCTTTTTTGCATCAACATAACTAAAATATAAACAACAGTGTGAAAAGGGGTATACGTAGGCGTTCAATATACATGAATATAAACTATGTACCAAGAATATCAATTAACAAATGCAAAAACTAATTCACAAATACAAATAATAAAAGACAGATAACTAATCAAATACAAGCAAAATTGATCTTTGGTTCCAAATATAATGGTTGCAATTAAAATAAAAAAGTTACACATAACAATAATAACAGGAGAATGAGTCTACTACATGTCAGAAAAATCAAGATTGCGCTCATTCATCTAGCATCATTGTTCACACACCTATATAGAAATGGCAAACTGCTAGCCTGACAGGAGCATCTATACTCCCAATGAGAATTTTCACATTTCAGGTTTGCGTACATGAAGTGCACACCACAAGACAAGGCCCAACGGTAAGTAGGAAAAATACTTTCGCATAAGGCATATATGCCCAATAATTTTACATGAGGTATACAGGAATTTAAGCAAGGTGAACCAATATAAGAAGATACCAGAACAAAAGAACTGTCAACTAAGTCGAATAAACCAGTCCCTTACGGCAACCTGGCGAAACATCCCATCATGTAAGCTATGCTGTTAGAGAATCACATGCGAATATAGTCCAAACAATCACGATCTTTAGAAGGCCACCTATCAGTTGATCAGCGTCAATTGTGCTTATTATTTTGTAATATATAATAGCCAAATGTTTATGATGTGGATAACCAAAGGGCCGGCGTGACGTTCCAAAACCGTCACAAACACATTTTAAGTGAAAAGATGGTTTTACAAGACAAAAGTGATCCGCCATAAGAAATCACTCATTTTATAGCATTCACATGTGGCAAAAGTACTCGCGGGATAAATTAATATCCATGTTTTCGCTTTGGCTGTTATCGTCTGGCCAAAAAGCTTTAATTTCATCTCATCCTAAGTGAAAGCGTTTAATTTAATTGTCCTGCATATTTCATCAAATAGATAGAGTAGTTAATATATATATATATATATATATTTGTGTCATTTTATTCCATAATTTGTGATATACCATTGCTACTATGACTGAAAAATTAAATTGGGTGTTTGCTTGGGAGATAATGGTAGACAAAGCAATACTGTGGGTAAAAATAGAAAATAAAAACTTATGATGACTGGACAACATAGATAATTAGAGTAAGATGAGAAGACATCCAAGCATGTGGATCTACGATATAGTACTGATAGAAAACCATGATTGCAATGTGGCCAGACACAAGATTTTTGCGATTTCGATAAAATTCACTAATAAATATGTTGACTTAGACTGAACAACGACGAGAACTAGAGTAAGATGGGGAGATATCACGGCATGTGGATCATGTACCATATGGTATTAATAGGATAAGAAAAATGCAATGTCGCAAGTGATGAGGCAGGGAATTGAATGGACTATAAAGTTTAGATATGAGCCATAAATATTACATATTTCCTAAATACCATAAAATAAATTGTTACAAAATATCCAAGAATGAGGTAAAAGAGTAGTTGGTCTTTCGGTGTGACATATCAACATCCTTGACACCATATGTATATCAAAATTTAATGCAAATAAGATGAAATAAAATAGGTAAATAAAAATAACATATATGGAAATAGATAGAAAATCCAGCCGCGCAATGTGCGGGTCACCCCGCTAGTTCATAATATTGAAGCTAAAAGATGCAGAGTTGATAATGATAGTGCAACTTATTTGTGGCACTGCCGTTTAGATCATATTGGTGTAAAGCGCATGAAGAAACTCCATTCTGATGGACTTTTGGAATCACTTGATTATGAATCACTTGGTACTTGCGAACCATGCCTCATGGGCAAGATGACTAAAACGCCGTTCTCCGGAACTATGGAGCGAGCAACAGATTTGTTGGAAATCATACATACTGATGTATGTGGTCCGATGAATGTTGAGGCTCGCGGCGGGTATTGTTATTTTCTCACCTTCATAGATGATTTGAGCAGATATGAGTATATCTACTTAATGAAATATAAGTCTGAAACATTTGAAAAGTTCAAAGAATTTCAGAGTGAAGTGGAAAATCATCGTAACAAGAAAATAAAGTTTCTATGATCTGATCGTGGAGGAGAATATTTGAGTTACGAGTTTGGTCTTCATTTGAAATAATGTAGAATAGTTTCGCAACTCACACCACCCGGAACACCATAGCGAAATGGTGTGTCCGAACGTCGTAATCGTACTTTACTAGATATGGTACGATCTATGATGTCTCTTACTGATTTACCACTATCGTTTTGGGGTTATGCTTTAGAGATGTATGCATTCACGTTAAATAAGGCACCATCTAAATCCGTTGAGACGACACCTTATGAACTGTGGTTTGGCAAGAAATCAAAGTTGTCGTTTCTTAAAGTTTGGGGCTGCGATGCTTATGTGAAAAAACTTCAACCTGATAAGCTCGAACCCAAATCGGAGAAATGTGTCTTCATAGGATACCCAAAGGAGACTGTTGGGTACACATTCTATCACAAATCCGAAGGCAAGACATTCGTTGCTAAGAATGGATCCTTTCTAGAGAAGGAGTTTCTCTCAATAGAAGTGAGTGGGAGGAAAGTAGAACTTGATGAGGTAACTGTACCTGCTCCCTAATTGGGAAGTAGTTCATCACAGAAATCTGTTCCTGTGACTCCTACACCAATTAGTGAGGAAGCTAATGATGAAGGTCATGTAACTTCAGATCAAGTTACTACCGAACCTCGTAGGTCAATCAGAGTAAGATCCGCAACAGAGTGGTACGGTAATCCTGTTCTGGAGGTCATGTTACTTGACCATGACGAACCTACAAACTATGAGGAAGTGATGATGAGCCCAGATTCCGCAAAATGGCTTGAGGCCATGAAATCTGAGATGGGATCCATGTATGAAAACAAAGTATGGACTTTGGTTGACTTGCCCGATGATCGGCAAGCCATCGAGAATAAATGGATCTTCAAGAAGAAGACTGACGCTGATGGTAATGTTACTATCTACAAAGCTCGACTTGTTGTGAAAGGTTTTCGACAAGTTCAAGGAGTTGACTACGATGAGACCTTCTCACCCGTAGCGATGCTTAAGTCCATCTGAATCATGTTAGCAATTGCCACATTTTATGATTATGAAATTTGGCAAATGGATGTAAATACTGCATTCCTGAATGGATTTCTGGAAGAAGAGTTGTATATGATGCAACCTGAAGGTTTTATCGATCCAAAGGGTGCTAACAAAGTGTGCAAGCTCCAGCGATCCATCTATGGACTGGTGCAAGCATCTCGGAGTTGGAATAAACATTTTGATAGTGTGATCAAAGCATATGGTTTTATACAGACTTTTGGAGAAGCCTGTATTTACAAGAAAGTGAGTGGGAGTGATGACCCACAAGTATAGGGGATCTATCATAGTTCTTTCGATAAGTAAGAGTGTCGAACCCAACGAGGAGCAGAAGGAAATGATAAGCGGTTTTCAGCAAGGTATTCTCTGCAAGCACTGAAATTATAGGTAACAGATAGTTTTGTGATAAGATAATTGGTAATGAGCAACAAGTAACAAAAGTAAATAAAGTATAGCAAGGTGGCCCAATCCTTTTTGTAGCAAAGGACAAGCCTGGACAAACTCTTATATGATGTAAAGCGCTTCCGAGGACACATGGGAATTATCATCAAGCTAGTTTTCATCACGTCCATATGATTCGCTTTTGGTACTTTGATAATTTGGTATGTGGGTGGACCGGTGCTTGGGTACTGTCCTTACTTGGACAAGCATCCCACTTATGATTAACCTCTATTGCAAGCATCCGCAACTACAACAAAAGTATTAAGGTAAACCTAACCATAGCATGAAACATGTGGATCCAAATCAGCCCCTTACGAAGCAACACATAAACTAGGTTTTAAGCTTCTGTCACTCTAGCAACCCATCATCTACTTATTACTTCCCAATGCCTTCCTCTAGGCCCAAATAATGGTGAGGTGTCATGTAGTCGACGTTCACATAACACCACTAGAGGAGAGACAACTTACATCTCATCAAAATATAGAATGAATACCAAATTCACATGACTACAAATAGCAAGACTTCTCCCATGTCCTCAGGAACAAACATAACTACTCACAAAGCATATTCATGTCCATAATCAGAGGGGTATTAATATGCATAAAGGATCTAAACATATGATCTTCCACCAAATAAACCAACTAGCATCAACTACAAGGAGTAATTAACACTACTAGCAACCCATAGGTACCAATCCCAGACTTGGAGACAAGAATTGGATACAAGAGATGAACTAGGGTTTGAGAGGAGATGGTATTGGTGAAGATGTTGATGGAGATTGACCCCCTCCCGATGAGAGGATCGTTGGTGATGACGATGGCGATGATTTCCCCCTCCCGGAGGGAAGTTTCCTCGGCAGAACAGCTCCGCCAGAGCCCTAGATTGGTTCCGCCAAGGTTCCTCCTCGTGGCGGCGGAGTCTCGTCCGGAAAGATGGCTTATGATTTTTTTCCTCATTGAAAGACTCCATATAGCAGAAGATGGACATCGGAGGGCCACCAGGGGGCCCATGAGGTAGGGGCGCGCCCAGGGGGTAGGGCGCGCCCCCACCCTCGTGGGCAGGGTGTGCCCCCCTGGTGAACTTCTTGCGCTCAGTATTTTTTATATATTCTGAAAATGACTTCCATGAAGTTTCAGGACTTTTGGAGCTGTGCAGAATAGGTCTCTAATATTTGCTTCTTTTCCAGCCCAGAATCCCAGCTGCCGGCATTCTCCCTCTTTATGTAAACCTTGTAAAATAAGAGAGAATAGGCATAAGTATTGTGACATAATATGTAATAACAACCCATAATGCAATAAATATCAATATAAAAGCATGATGCAAAATGGACGTATCAAGGAGCTTTGTAGCATTTCTAATATTATATGTGGATGACATATTATTGATTGGAAATGATATAAAATTTCTGGATAGCTTAAAAGGATACTTGAATAAGAGTTTTTCAATGAAAGACCTCGGTGAAGCTGCTTATATATTGGGCATCAAGATCTATAGAGATAGATCAAGACGCTTAATTGGACTTTCACAAAGCACATACCTTGATAAAGTTTTGAAGAAGTTCAAAATGGATCAAGCAAAGAAAGGGTTCTTGCCTATGTTACAAGGTGTGAAGTTGAGTCAGACTTAATGCCCGACCACTACAGAAGATAGAGAGAAAATGAAAGATGTTCCTTATGCTTCAGCCATAGGCTCTATCATGTATGCAATGCTGTGTACCAGACCTGATGTGTGCCTTGCTATTAGTTTAGCAGGGAGGTACCAAAGTAATCCAGGAGTGGATCACTGGACAGCGGTCAAGAACATCGTGAAATACATGAAAATGACTAAGGATATGTTTCTCATTTATGGAGGTGACAAAGAGCTCGTCATAAATGGTTACATCGATGCAAGCTTTGACACTGATCCGGATGACTCTAAGTCACAAACCAGATATGTGTTTTTATTGAACGGTGGAGCTGTCAGTTGGTGCAGTTCTAAGCAAAGCATCGTGGCGGGATCTATGTGTGAAGAAGAGTACATTGCTGCTTTGGAAGCAGCAAATGAAGGAGTCTGGATGAAGGAGTTCATATCCGATCTAGGTGTCATACCTAGTGCATCGGGTCCAATGAAAATCTTTTGTGACAATACTGGTGCAATTGCCTTGGCAAAGGAATCCAGATTTCACAAAAGAACCAAGCATATCAAGAGACGCTTCAATTCCATCCGCGATCAAGTCAAGGAGGGAGACATAGAGATTTGCAAGATACATATGGATCTGAATGTTGCAGACCTGTTGACTAAGCCTCTCTCACGAGCAAAACATGATCAACACCAAGACTCCATGGGTGTTAGAATCATTACTGTGTAATCTAGATTATTGACTCTAGTGCAAGTGGGAGACTGAAGGAAATATGCCCTAGAAGCAATAATAAAGTTATTATTTATTTCCTTATTTCATGATAAATGTTTATTATTCATGCTAGAATTGTATTAACCGAAAACATAATACATGTGTGAATACATAGACAAACAGAGTGTCACTAGTATGCCTCTACTTGACTAGCTCGTTAGTCAAAGATGGTTATGTTTCCTAACCATAGACATGAGTTGTCATTTGATAAATGGGATCACATCATTAGGAGAATGATGTGATTGACTTGACCCATTCCGTTAGCTTAGCACTTGATCATTTTAGTTTACTGCTATTGCTTTCTTCATGACTTATACATGTTCCTATGACTATGAGATTATGCAACTACCGATTACCAGAGGAACACTTTGTGTGCTACCAAACGTCACAACGTAACTGGGTGATTATAAAGGTGCTATACAGGTGTCTCTGATGGTACTTGTTGAGTTGGCATAGATCGAGATTAGGATTTGTCACTCCGATTGTCGGAGAGGTATCTCTGGGCCCTCTCGGTAATGCACATAACTATAAGCCTTGCAAGCAATGCAACTAATGAGTTAGTTGCGGGATGATTGATACGTCTCCAATGTATATATAATTTTTGATTGTTCCATGCTATTATATTATCAACCTTGGATGTTTTATATGCTATTTTATATGATTTTTGGGACTAACCTATTAACCTAGAGCCCAGTGCGAGTTTCTATTTTTTTCCTTTTTAGAGTATCACAGAAAAGGAAAATCAAACAGAGTCCAATTGACCTGAAACTTCATGGAACTTATTTTTGGACCAGAAGAAGCTCACGGAGCATCGGAGATGGACCAGAAGAGTCCCGGGCTGCCCACGAGGGTGGGGGGCGTGCCCACCCCCCTGGGCGCACCCCCTGCCTCGTGGACAACCCGGAGATCCCTTGACAGACTTCTTTCGCCTATATATGTCCATATACTCTAAAAACATCGGGGAGTAGAATACATCGGAAGTTCCGCCGCCAGAAGCCTCCGTAGCCATCGAAAACCAATCTAGATCCGTTCCGGCACCCTGCCGGAGGGGGGAATCCCTCTCCGGTGGCCATCTTCATCATCCCGACGCTCTCCATGACGAGGAGGGAGTAGTTCACCCTCGGGGCTGAGGGTATGTACCGGTAGCTATGTGTTTGATCTCTCTCTCTCTCTCGTGTTCTTGATTTGGCACGATCTTGATGTATCGCGAGCTTTGCTATTACAGTTGGATCTTATGATGTTTCTCCCCCTCTACTCTCTTGTAATGGATTGAGTTTTCCCTTTGAAGTTATCTTATCGGATCGAGTCTTTAAGGATTTGAGAACACTTGATGTATGTCTTGCATGTGCTTATCTGTGGTGACAATGGGATATCACGTGATCTACTTGATGTATGTTTTGGTGATCAACTTGCGAGTTCCGTGACCTCATGAACTTATGCATAGGGGTTGACACACGTTTTCGTCTCGACTCTCCGGTAAAAACTTTGGGGCACTCTTTGAGGTTCTATGTGTTGGTTGAATAGATGAATCTGAGATTGTGTGATGCATATCGTATAATCATACCCACGGATACTTGAGGTGACATTGGAGTAT